>NC_091132.1:34437105-34737105 GCF_040183065.1 Periplaneta americana | reverse complement strand
TGCCATCTGTTGAGATGTTGGAAAGCTATCTACTGCATTCCGCTTAGAACTGTTGCATTCAGAATTTAAAGCATTTTACTTTATCAAATGTATAACAATATCTTATTGAATTTCGTTCATAAAAACAGAAATATATTTAATTTATATTCACATAAATATAAAACCAAAAGATCAGACAACATTGACAGAAACTAAATGTACCACAAGTGTAGCATGCGTATATGATTTTTTTGGTTTTTAAGATTGGGTTTCCGGAAATATTTGTAAAATTGTTTCATAATTTTCCCAATCAGTAATGTGCTGTTTCTTAAATGCTTGAGTATACGCTACTCTTGGAGTAAAGGAAAATATAACTGGCATATGGTCGTAATTAAAATAATTCATATAAAACAACATCTAAGATATCGTAATGTAATCTGCCGTCGTATGGATACTATGCAAGTTACCAGAAAAGTAAAATATGTATACTCCTGCCATCTGTTGAGATGTTGGAAAGCTACCTATTGCATTCCGCTTAGAACTATTGTATTCAGAATTTAAAGCATTTGACTACCATCAAATTCAGAATAGTATCTTATTGAATTTCGTACATAAAAACACAAATATATTTAATTTATATTCACATAAATATAAAACCAAAAGATCAGACAGCATTGACAGAAACTAAATGTACCACGTCTTTAAGTTTTAACATTGGGTTTCCGGAAATATTTGTAAAATTGTTTCAAAATTTTCCAAATCAGTAATGTGCTGTTCCTTAAATGCTTGTGTGTATGCTACTCTTGGACTGAAGGAATATAACTGGCATATGGTCGTAATTTAAATAATTCATATAAAACAACATCTAAGATATCAGAATGTAATCTGCCGTCGTATGGATACTATGCAAGTTATCAGAAAAGTAAAATCTATATACTCTTGCCATCTGTTGAGATGTTGGAAAGCTAACTATTTCATTCCTGTTATAGAACTGTTGTATTCAGAATTTAAACATTTGACTTCCATCAAATTTATAAGAATATCTTATTGAATTTCGTTCATAAAAACAGAAATATATTTAATTTATATTCACATAAATATAAAACCAAAAGATAAGACAACATTGACAGAAACTAAAATATGTGCTTCAACTGTAGCATATAATGACAGTAGCAACTTGGCTCCAAGGCTTTAAAACAAAACAGTTACAGTAAATTCCCAAACATGCAATTTGCTAATGCTCCTTATTTTAAGAAATACATTTAAAAACTGCTGGTTAGAGAGAAAATTTAAAGTTCAATTATTGTGATGTCTATGTTTTTTCATTATTATTTTTTTATTCCTCATTTTTCTTTTTACTCTGTTATTTAATAAAATGTCCTATGTGGAATGTCCCCTGAGCACGAATATGTAACATACTCTTTCTGGGGGTGCTAGAGTGTTTTTATATAAAAAAGTAGTATTAGTAGTAGTAGACGCAGATTGTGAGGTATTACTTTGGATACAGATCTCATTTTTTACTAAAATGTCAGTTACCATGTTTATTCACCGAGCCACTCAAATATGAGCTCACAATTTTGAAAATATTGTCGCAAGTTTTCCTTTAGTGATGTCAATATAAAATATATTTCAAATAGTATAATTTCAGAACTATTAGACCTAATGGCACCAAATTTTGTACAGATAATAGCATTGTAGTCATATTTACTTAGTTTAAAACTCATACATTTAGGATGAAAATTGTAGATATTGTATTTTACATTGCATCAATTGTCTACTGCTTTGTAAATGCATTGATTTCAAACAGTTAACGAAGAGAACTTTATAAAATGTGGAAATTAAGAGAAGTTGTTGAAGTTACTCTCAAAAACAGTCTTGTGTATTGACGCTAACTTTGTAAACCACATAAGCCTTTCTCGAAAAAAAAATGTCAAAATAAATCATCTTGATTGTTGTTTTTTTTTCCCCCACCAAGTAATCGAAACCATATGAGCAATGTAATTTATAGGATACCTGGAAAGAGGCATAATCTGATATGTTCAGAAGGTTGGATGTATCAGCTTCGAAGCTAAAAGTAAGTTATCAGGATTTGGATAACCCTAAAAAAAGGAGCTACCAGTACATCTACCATTTCGTTCCTTTCTGGTTCTACATCTTCTGCTCTTTCAAATGTTTCTGCGAACCATTTTAGAAATCTATACTAAGCATAAATTGTAAATACTCTTCAATACACGAAAGTAAGATTTAAATCGCATACACCACAACGCGTTTCCTTCGAACGCGCTCATGCCTGACTCACATGTTGCGAAGTTTCCGCCTTCCGACATTCTACCAGAGTCGATCGCGTCTTAGCTTATCATCAAAGCTCGGATCTTGGGGACTTGTGTGTCGTGTGCTTGAGTAAGGTTACAGGCATAACGTACACAAAGCTCACGCTGCAAGTGCTCAGGGACAGTCGTTTGTACTAAGAAAGTGGTCACATCGAATGGCAAGAAGACGAAAGAATAAACTGTGTCACGTCGAAGCCAATGACATTAAGAGAATTACAGGTAAACGGTCTGTTTGAGGAAATAGAAAATACGTGTTATTCGAATGGGTGTTATGGAAGTTTGAAAATGCATTTCTTAAATTTTAGGTACAGAATTTCGTGGAGGAATTCTGAGGAGATACATTATTTTCTTCTAATGCAGAGTTTATATCTTGTAAGTTGTACCACACATAAACTAGAGCTGGAAACGGGCATTCATTGAAAGACATTGCAGTCCTTTAAATTGATGGAGAATTTGTCCATAGCCATGGATCAAGTCGTAGAGGGACCTTCCCTAGTAATGATACACTAATTGAAAACTATTTGCGAGAAAAATTTAGGATAAACTTATCTTTCTCAGATACGAGATCTGCTGAAAATCGAACAGGAAACAGTGACAGTGAAATATTCAGTATTTTATTTAGGCCCAAGACTTTATAATAAAATTTCAAACCATTTTCCAAATTTGAAATTTTTTAAAATTGAAACTTTTAAAAAAGAATTTTGTAAAATTATCCATGATATATAATAGTAACAAATGTACTTTTTTTTACCTTTTATTTCTATCGACTATATTCATGTTTTTATCGAATATCACTGGCCTCTGTCGGATTGTCAATTTATATTAAATGTGTATTTTTCTCTCGTTTTCCCTTTCTTCTTTATTCTTGCTCTTGTGTTGTACTTATTGGTTTGAATTAAGTTAATTACTGTATTTAGTAAACTGTCCTTGTAAATTTTATGTTATATTATTCACTAAGACCACACCGTACACGAGCCTGACTCTTACGGTAGTGGCTAGAAACATTTTTATTTTATAAATGCAATTTGTACTCACTAGGTAGCTAGTTAAAATAAATAAAATAAAAAAATTAAAGTTTGCTCCCGTCACTTCATGTGACGTGGAAATAAGTTTCCTTCGTTTCAAATCATGTTTAACTAACAGACGAAGAATTTATGGGTTCGAAAATCTTCGAATGCATGTAGTCATACACTGTAATGAAATGTACAGAGCAGAACTGTAAATTTGATGTATTTTGCATGTTTATTTATATATATGCTATAAAATTAGATGTTTCAACCTATCATAATATTATCATTATGTTGTTCCAGCCAGGAACCACTTTTATAGCAGACCTGACAGTACCTCCGTGCTGGAAGCGGGAGTTTGTTGACATTGAAGTCCGGTCGCTTAGCCACGTTCAAAGACACAAGTCCCCAACTTCCGAGCTTTGCTTATCATATTATGTGCATTAGGTATAATACAGGGTGTTTCAAAAATACGGGGAATAATTTCAGGTATGTATTTCCCACATGTAGACAATCAAAATAGTTCATTACAACATGTGTACGGAAATGCTTCATTTCCGAGTTATGGCCTTCACAACATTGAAATTCACCGTAACGTTTCTCTTTCCGCAGGTCGTTGCCGTCAAAGGAGACATTAAGAGGGCACTCTGACAGTTCATTCCGAGGCGAAGGTTACATTCAGTGTTGTGTAGGCGTTAGACTGTGCGACATGTATTCAAATCAAGAGCTGGCAGAGATACACTTCATGTACGGTAAGGCGGACGGCAATGCTGCGCTGGCTCGTCGTTTGTACCAGGAGAGGTACCCACAGCGACAATGTCCAGATCGGAAGACATTTGTACGTCTCCATTACCGTCTGTGCGAGTATGGAAAATTTAACTCTCCTGGTTTGGGAATGGGACGACCAAGATCTACAACTCCAGAAATACAGGAGGAGATTCTGGAGGCTGTGAACATGACTCCTTCTATCAGCACACGAAGGGTAGCGTTGCAAGTCAATGTTCCTCATACGACTCTCTGGAGACTGTTGAAAGAGTATCAATTGTATCCTTATCATTTGCAACGTGTACAGGCCCTGTCACCAGCAGATTACCCTGCATGAGTTAGGTTCTGTCAGTGGTTCTTGCAGCAGTGTGGTGTAAATCCGAACTTTCCTGCCTTAGTGTTATTTACAGATGAAGCACAGTTCACACGAGATGGCATAACAAATTTCCACAATCAGCATGTATGGGCGTATGAAAACCCACGTGCAACTGTTCCATCTCATCACCAGGTGCGGTTCTCCCTCAACATGTGGGCCGGTATCATTGGTGATCGATTAGTTGGACCCCATGTACTTGTACACAAACTTCCTGGAAAACACCATACCTCATGTTTTAGAAGACACTCCACTGATCAATCATCAACACATTCACTTCTTGCATGATGGCGCTCCTGCACACTTCAGTCGTACGGCTTGCCGGTACTTGGATCGAAGGTTTCCTGATCGATGGATAAGTAGAGGTGGCCCAATTGCTTGGCCTCCACGCTCACCTGATCTGAACCCTCTCGATTTCTACTTGTGGGGCCATTTAAAATCATTGGTTTATTCGTCTCCGGTGCCTGATTTGGAATCCCTTCGGAATCGAATTGTGGCATGTTCTGAGGACATATGCAATACTCCTGGAGTTTGGGATCGTGTTCGCAGGTCAATGAGACATCGATGTGAGGTCTGTATTCAAGCAGGAGGTGGACATTTTGAACATCTTCTGTAATGACAACGACCTGCGGAAAAAAAAACGTTCCGGTGAATTTCAATGTTGTGAAGGCCACAACTCGGAAATGAAGCATTTCCGGACACATGTTGTAATGAACTATTTTGATTGTTTACATGTGGGAAATACATACCTGAAATTATGCCCCGTATTTTTTAAACACTCTATATAATTATGAATTGAATAAACGTGCACAATAATCATTAGAGATGGTAGACTTTCGTAACCACGATAAATGCGAAAGTCCCTTGTTCAAATGCATGTTAAGTATATTAGTGTATGTAGTTTATTAATCCGCGATGAAATGTGAAATTGAATACAAATTCGAAATGTATTATGCTTTTCTTCCATATTCTTTGTCTTTATCGCATTCTGCGACAGATAACGGAAGAAAACTATTTTATGGCAAATCCCGCTATTGTAGGCCTACTTAGAGTATTCGATATTGTTACAATAAGCTGTAATGTTACGTGACCGAATATGGTATTTATAATAGCGGGCTTTGCCGTATAAAATGCTTTTGTCCAGTCCTTTGTTTGTGAATACGATAAAGACAAGGAAAATGGAAGAAACACATACATTTCGCATTTTGTATTCAATTTTGAATTTTATCGGGGATTAATTACTACACCAATATACTTAACATTCTTCTAAACATAAAATTACTTATTTTTTGCTGCATTAGGGCACATTTCGCATTTATCGTGATTGCGAAAATCTACCATCCCTAATAAAAGTAATGCAAGTTTATCCATGTCTTAGGTATATTAAACCAAATACACATAATGTGATATGTCAAGACCATTGTTAAATTGTTGTGAAGCTGTTTTGTTTCTTGCTTTGTACACTAATTTTATCTCTATGAAGAAAATATTTTGATTATAAATTTTACATTTATACTTAATTTCGTAAATTTTCAGTGTCAGATTTCCGCCAAAATTTGATAAAATGATCCGTATACTTCTTTATGACTCGCAGTGATAAAGGTTTCTCAGTTGCAGTCACTGTTTTCTCATGGATATATTTCCACAGATTCAAGTTTTCACAGCGATTAGTTGCAATTACTTCACGTATTAATAAGAAGTCATCATTAATGTTGAAACATAGCTTTCCTATGCCATTCTCTCCACGACAAACGAAAGGAATTGTTTTGTCACCGTATCAGGATTTTTGATAAAGATAATGTGACGCATACTTAGAACATCCACCATGTGATGCAGAAGAAAACCAGTGTGGCAAAACTTTCTATTCTAACAAGAAACACGTTATGGAAAAAAACTATTTATTCTCAAACCCCATGGTAACAACTCCTAAGGATGCAACCACCTATCTAATATATTCCCTGAGAGCTGGAAATGAAATATTAGAGAGCGAAGAAATCACATAAGTATTAATTAACAAAAAATAAATACATACTATGAAGTGGTACTCCTTGGCACTAGATGAAAGTATACACAATTTTATGTCTGAAATATTCTTCTAGCCTTGGAATTATAATTTTATATTGCCTAAAAAATACACATAAAGGGTAAGAAAAATCTTATAGTTTTGAAGGGATAATTTGTGTTTTAATTGTGTTACCATTGTTTACTCCAGGCGGCCGGGTAGCTCAGTTGGTAGAGCAGCTGGCTATAGAGTGGAAGGTCAGGGGTTCGATCCCAGGTGGTGACAGGATTTTTTCTCGTTGCCAAACTTTCAGAACGACCCCGAGGTTCACTCAGCCTCCTAGCCTCCTATAAAATTGAGTACAGGATCTTTCCCGGAGGTAAAAGGCGGTCAGAGCGTGGTGCCGACCACACCACCTCATTCTAGTGTCGAGGTCATGGAAAGCATGGGGCTCTACCTCCATGCCATGGCATGTTACGGGGATACCTTTACCTTTTTACCATTGTTTACTCCTTCAAAAGTAATTATAATGTCATTTATCTGACCACTACAGGAATCCAGTAGTAGTGTGGCTTTCTTAACATCCGGGAGAAATACATCTCTTAACCATCTTCTCGCATGATTTTTTGTCAGTCTACCGGTACTACTTGCATCGACCACGACATTACTTATCAGTGTCTACACGTTCTTTTTACTTTAAGGCCTAATTCCCTTTTCGGTTCTTGAAAGCATAGTATGTGCAGTCGTGTTCCTAGACTTACGTACGGATTTGGATAGTATATGAATGAGTGAAACACGCCACGGATCGCACTACTACTTTATTAATGACAGCTAAGAGAAAACAAATTGACTAGAGCATTAATGTGAGAGCTGTGATACGGTGTCGCGGAGCTACGAGGATCCGAGTGCGCGCAAGAAGCGGTATAAGCAGCAACGATTTTTAAGTAAATATAATTCGTAAACGAGAAAAAAGCGAAACGAACGACTATCACCACGTTTCTTAACGGGCGAAAATTAGCTTAGATATGCATTTTCATTAAACTCACGCTACACGACCTGAGAGGGTTATCTTGTTAGTGTTGTGTACGAATAGAAAGTGGAGTGAGGTTGCACGGCGTTTTCTCTTCATTATGAGCTCCCGACCACTGCTTTAGAGAAGGGGTCGTCAGCAGAGAGCACGCTGGGGCTAGTCTCTCTTACCCGCGGAAAACGCAGTGCACTACAGTAGGGTGCACTCCGTAGCTGCTAGCGGGTATGCTCTCTATCTCTCCCTGTTGCACGACGGTGCACACGGGACAGCACCGCGTATCCTTTGCACATTTCAGCGAGTGCTGACGACCACTGCTTTAGAGCATGATTTGTCGACTGACATCTTTTCCCAGTGAGAACGCGACTAAGTTTCCATAGTTTAGAACAGGCATGCCAAAACCCTGCACATTGTGCAGCTGTCTCTGTGCGATGTGCAGTTCCTATTCCCCTACCTGGAGGGAGTGAATCAGGCTGGAGGGGAGCGAATCAAAGCTATACAGTACCTGGAGTAGCAGACAGCTTTTGTTTCAGTAACACAGATCAGATCAGTGAGCTGTGAATGCGTTATGAAAAATAAAGTGAGGAGTCCACAAATATAACGAAGAAGAGGAATCAGGAATCATATAACATAATATTGTTATAATATAAATTTTTGTTTACCACCTGTGCTTATCTTAATATTTGGATTTATATGAACGTTTTCGACACTCGGTGTGTGTCATCTTCAGATATGGGGCCTATGTCATTGTGTGTTGTGAAGCCCTAGCTTCTTAATTATGTTGTGGGTTGTTCACTTGTGTATGGCCTTTCATGATTTCTTAGTTTACTATAAGCAGTATGTGGTTGGTATTTGTGATTCTGTTAAGTTCTATCTTTTGAAAAACCCGTATAGGACAATAAAATTATGTTAAAAACCTTATAACACCTAATTATAAACAAATAAAAAACAAATAAATATATACACTATAAAAACACTGTAAAACACTGTATACACTATATTGCTTTTCCACATATCTGGTTGGCTGTGTTGGCCTGTTGTATCGTTAAAATTGGGTTACTTTACTGTTCTTGGTAAGAACTGTTTTTTTGACGAACTTTCACTGATATTCCATATTGTATGTTGGGGTTTTTTGATGTTGTTCAAGTTGACTGCTGTGGATGGTGGATGCTGTTGTTGAATACTTAGACGTATATAATACAAGCTATTTTCTGTTGGGTCCGCTGTCTAGTATGGCCATGCGTGTTATTTTAGATGATGTTGGAATGTTCCTATGTGGTGCATGGCTGGGACTAGAATGGCCATTCTAGTGTGTGTGTGTGTGTGTGTGTGTGTGTGTGTGTGTGTGTGTGTGTGTTTTAACAGTATATATTTCAACATGCCCCATTACATAGGTAATATTACATGTTTTGACATTTCTAGATAATTACATTTTTAAGATTGCAAATTTGCCAGTTGCGTAATCAATAAATATCTGTGTGATAAGATATGCGATGAGAATAAATTATAGTTAAGTACCATTCCAAATTCTGAATTCTTGCACCTTCCTACTTACAAACTTTCAAATTACATTAGCATTATTAATTGAAGATTATAAGACCCTGTGTTTCCCTAGTTACAATTTTAAATTACATCAGCAGCAAGAATTTAAGTATACAGGGTGTATCAAAAATACGTGTACAAACTTCAGGCATGGGTTCCTTACACCAAAAGGAGGAAAAAAGTTCATATGAACATATGTCCCATAATCCTTTGTTTCCCCGTTATTCATTTATTACTAAAAGTTTGCGTTCAACGGCCTTCGAGGTCCAACCTCAAAACTTCATTTCTTTATGCACTCATTCATAGAAGGCTGTGACTCGTTGTATCAGAAATGGACTGCAGATGGCGAAGTGTTGCCATGGAGACTTGTTTACATGTGTCATTTGTCATTAGTCTGTCTTCAACGTTGCAATTGTGAACGTGGAGTGAGTTAACGTGTTTCGTTCAACCATGGCAGGACGATATTCATTTCGTGAGCAGGCTGACATCATTTTTATGTATGGTCGCGCGAATGGTAATGGACGCGAGGCTGTACGGCTGTATCAGATGGCGTTTCCAGACCGAAGACAACCGAATCATCAAACCTTTGTTGCTGTGTATCGTTGCGTTGCTGAGACAGGAACCGTTGCACCACAGACTGGTGATCGAGGAAGACCAAGAGTTCTTCGTACGCCGAACCTCGAAGAAGACATTTTACACTGTGTCGAAGACGATCGAGGTATCAGTACAAGACAATTGGCTGTGGCATCACACAGTACAGCATGGAGCAGCTCTTGTATCCGTATCATATGCAACGTGTGCAGGGCCTTTCGCCTGCCGACTATCCACAACGGGAGAACTTTTGCCGATGGTTTCTAGCACAAATAGCCAATCCATTGTTTGTCTCATCATTTTGTTTACAGACGAGGCAACGTTTGGGAGAGATGGAATTACCAATTTCCACAATGAACACGTATTGGCAGATCGTAATCCTCGTGCTGTATTTCAGGCTAGACATCAGCAACAATTTAGGATTAATGTGTGGGCTGGAATTGTAGGTGACTGTCTGGTAGGTCCATACGTTCTACCAGCACGTCTTACAGGTGCTATCTACAGGGACTTTATCCAAAACACTCTTCCAGAATTACTGCACGAAGATGTGCCTCTGAACATAAGACAAAACATGTGGTTCATGCATGATGGGGCTCCAGCACATTTTAGTCGCCTTGTTCGAGATACACTGACTGGTGTCTACCATGACAGATGGATAGGCAGAGGAGAACCAGTTCAATGGCCAGCACGTTCTCCCGACCTCAGTCCTTTGGATTTTTATCTTTGGGGGCACCTTAAACAATTGGTTTATGGAGCAGACATCCCGGATCAAGAAACTCTTCATCGACGTATCATGGAAGCCTGCGAAATCATTCGACATCATCCCGGAGTATTTGAAAGGGTGCGACAGTCCATGATTCGACGAGTGCATGCATGTCTAGAAGCAAGAGGAGGACATTTCGAGCATTGGTTATGGGTTTTGTGTGTTGGCACATTATGAGTGTACCAATGTGTTGAACAGTTCCTAACGGGGAAACAAAGGATTATGGGACATATGTTCATATGAACTTTTTTCCTTCTTTTGGTGTAAGGAACCCATACCTGAAGTTTGTACACGTATTTTTGATACACCCTGTATATCACTCCTACATTTTCCTAGTTACAGATTTCAATTCAATAAGCAATAAACACACAAAAGGATAAAGATAATATACCAGTAAGTTACATAGATAGATCAAGAGACATTAAGGACATGGACATAGTTCCACAGTAACAGTTTTACAAATTACACATACAATTAGAATATGTCTTAAAATATATCTACAAATTACCAAACCCCACATAAGAATAGAAACACACTAAATTATATTTAAAAATTATCAAGACTTCACTTTCACTATCCTAGATTTCAATTCAATAAGCAATAAACCCACAAAAGGATAAAGATAATATACCAGTAAGTTACACAGATAGATCAAAAGACATTAAAGACATGGACATAGTTCCACAGTATCAGTTTTATAAGTTACACATACAATTAGAATATAATCATCTTAAAATATATTTACAAATTACCAAACCCCACATAAGAATAGAAACACACTAACTTATATTTAAAAATTATCAAGACTTCACTTTCACTATCCTAGATTTCAATTCAATAAGCAATAAACACACAAAAAGATGGGGGGGGGTTGTGTGTGTGCGTGCGTCCGTGCGTGTGTGTGTGTGTGTGTGGTAAATGGAAGATGTTGTTAAATGTTATGTTTTATTTAACGACGCTCGCAACTGCAGAGGTTATATCAGCGTCGCCGGATGTGCCGGAATTTTGTCCCACAGGAGTTCTTTTACATGCCAGTAAATCTACTGACATGAGCCTGTCTCATTTAAGCACACTTAAATGCCATCGACCTGGCCCGGGATCGAACCCGCAACCTTGGGCATAGAAGGCCAGCGCTATACCAACTTGCCAACCAGGTCGACTAAATGGAAGAAGAGACTGTAAAAAGACATGTATTGCACAGGCAGGCGCGGAAAATAGTGTTTAAGGTGTATTATTATTTTAAAAACGTTGACGAGCAGAACGCTGCCGGCCATCTTGATGCTGGCTGCAATGTTGTCAACGTGCAAGAAACGACTGCAGAAGCATGTGGTGTGGGATTGAGAACAGTGCAAAGAATATTGTTAGTGAAGGAAAGAGGGTTTGTTTGGTGTCATGCTCACAGTAATCAACGGCTAAGGTCATTATTGTATTTTGATAATTTAAATTCTCTCCTGCACTATTTGTATTGCACGTGCTCGTGAAGTACGATGTGGCAATGTTGTACGCTGCGTTGCCCTCTCTATCTGTCTCTCTCGACGCAAACGCTAGCAGACTACCGTCTTCCGAATTGCCGTCGACTCTAGTATGTTATGATGAGCTGTTCTCTTGTTACCAGTCGCGCCAACTATAGAATCTTCATTGAACTCTATGAACGATTACTAGTCAAGAAGGCTCTGTTGATTCAGTTTCATTTTTATTAAAACAGTTGTATTCCACTTCAATTATCAGTAATATATATTAAACAATATCTGATACATTACTATCTATAATCTCACACAGCAGAAGCTATAACATAACCTAAATAATATAACAAGATAAATTATAGAAACATTTTAAATTAAGGATTATAAAATAAACATGAATCATTTTGAAACAAATGCTAGGGAAATGATACAAATTGTAAAATAATGATTGATTCAAACACGTCGTTCTGTACAATTTTATTGATCAAAAGTAGTATGACGTAGTAAAAATGTAATAGCCCTGTAAAAATTTCAGTATATCGTAATTCCTGAATTAATGGCTCATTAAATAAGGGAATTTAACATTGGTGGTATAGGGTAGTTAATTCCCCTTTAAAGTTACATATTCTTCAACCCACTGCCTAAGCAGTACAACTGTTGTTCATTTTTCGTTAGGCATCGTTTAAAAAACTAACTCAAAAATGAATAATTTTCTTGCGGCTAAACTGTTCTAAAATGCAATGCACTCTACACACTGTCGAAGTTTCTCTGATTTGTCACCATAATAAAATGAAGCAATCTGAGTTGCCACGTCAGCAAGTAAAAAACAGAAAATTGCATATTTGTGTCTATATTATTGCGGCGAAAGTAGAGTTTCGCGAGTGCAAAGAAGTCTATCAATACTTTCTGTACCTACTTCCGTGATGATCACATCCCAGCCTTCTCGTAACAAATGTCAAAAATCGCACGCACGTGCAAAGCAGACCATAAGGCGGCTTCTTGTTTTGAGTAGGTTCTCTCTTTATCTGTTCTTTCAATCTCAACTTTTATCCACCATAACTTTCCAATTTTATACATTTGCACAGTCAACAATGAATTTAATTATGAAGTGCTTTGCTGAATGCCACGTAAATTGTTCACAATGATTCACCGACAACAGTCTGCATGTCGTCGGATTGCAATAAATACAATATAACTATCGTAATATGTTCCAATATCTGCGTTTCTTCTGTATTCCATTTTTTCGATATTTAATATTCTGAATCTTGCATTGAGCACTACATTCAGGGACGGCTTTCGAAGAGGGGCTGCGGAGCTGCAGCACCCCCAGACATTTGTGGCTCTTGACTCGTTTTATGTTGTGAAATACATTTATTATACAGTCTCTATTTAGGGGCTCGAATTGAAAAAAAAAAAAAGCTCTCAATGACATGCACGCAATTGTAAGTGAAGTCGTTTCCTCCCCTGGTGCTGCCAGAGCGAAATCAGAGACAAATACTATAGGGTGAAGCCACTTCCTCCCCTGGAGCTGCCAGTCTCGTCTCAGATGCTTTGCGCGTTAGTTTTACCCCTCCTCCCTGCTACCCCTGGCCGTGAATCCAGAGTTTCCAGGCACTGCAAAATTTGCAGCAGTTTGTCAGTAGCGCGCAGTTTTAAATACATTTTCTTTAATGTTGTGAGTATAACAAGTGCAACAATGTTTAATTCTGTACAATATTTACAGTCCATTCAGTTCAGTACCTTAACAATTCAGGAGAAGTGTGAAAGTAAGTGCCCATCAGTTGAATCTCATAATGGAAAGACCCGCTAAACAAAATACAAAGCTCGCATATTTTTTGCTAATTTATCCAGCATCCCTGCTTTCTTCTCTCGATCTCCACTCAGTCTGTATTAGATTAATGTGTTTCAAAGACAATTCCATCAGCTGGGGCAACAAGATGGAGTTTTAAAATAAGAACAGTAAATGTTGTTCATGAGAAGAAGGAGCCATTGTTAGAATGTTTTCAAACCATAATGATATCTGAAACATCTAACAACATCACAATAAATGAGGCAAGCGCCCTGGTGCGTACTCTTGAAGATCCTGAATTCAATTTCTGGTTCAGTTATTTTTTTCATTTATTGATGTATCATACAACCAACTACAACATCGTCAGTTTGATATTTCTAAGGTTCAAATCTGCATATAAAATTAAATTATGATTTATTTACCGACACTCGCAACTGCAGAGGTTATATCAGCGTCGCTGGTGTGCTGGAATTTTGTCCCGCAGGATTCTTTTAAATGCCAGTAAATCTACTGACATGAGCCTGTCTCATTTAAACACAACTTACAAGACAAAGCGCATGGAATTAATCTTTAAATAAAGTAAGTTTCTTGGTTTATTTTTGTATGTAGCCCCCCTTATTTCAATACCCACGAGCCGCCACTGACTACATTGCTAAAAAAAACAAACATGTTCTATATGCGCTAAAAGCTGAAATATGCATTAACCCCTTAAATTATATATATATATATATACAGGATGTTCCGAAACTATTCGTTCAAAATAATACAGGAGGTAGAGAACATCAAAACAAATATATTTTGTAATGGTACATATGGTCCCTGAAGGCAATTTCTGATCCTAGGGACGATTTACACAGAAGGTAGTTTAGCATGCTAATTACATCAGTGGCATTCACAGGAACTGCTCGAATGCGCGGACCATTAGCCTGTATGTTTCCAAGCAGACCTCAGAGCCAACCAACTGTACACAGAGCAGTTTTGAATGTCAGTATACATTCCCAGTCAGCGACACCGTCACAACAGCTTACGTCAGCACCACTAACATAATGTTCCATAACATTACAAGTTGACTTCAGAGACCATATATTCCTTATCGAAATATATTTGTTTTCATGTTCTCTACCTTCTGTATTAATTTGAACGAATAGTTTCGGAACACCCTGTATATATTTATTTATATATTTATATATATATATATATATATATATATATATATATATATATGCACAATAAAATCCTGACCTATGGTTGCAAATAACTTGAAATGCATTTATATAATGGTAGCAAATCAAATCCCGAAAAGACAAAGTATATGATTATGTCTCGTGATCAGAATATTGTACGAAATGGAAACATAAAAATTGGAGATTTATCCTTCGAAGAGGCTGAAAAATTCAAATACTTTGGAGTAACAATAACAAATATAAATGAGACTCGGTAGGAAATTTAACGCAGAATAAATATGGGAAATGCCTGTTATTATTCGATTGAGAAGCTTTTGTCATCTAGTCTGCTGTCAAAAAATCTGAAAGTTAGAATTTATAAAAGTTATATTACCGGTTGTTCTGTATGGTTGTGAAACCTGGACTCTCACTTTGAGAAAGGAACAGAGATTAAGGGTATTTGAGAATAAGGAAAATATTTGGAGCTGAGGGGGATGAAGTTACAGAAGAATGGAGAAAGTTACACCACGCAAAACTGCACGCATTGTTTTCTTCACCTGACATAATTAGGAACATTAAATCCAGACGTTTGAGATGGACATGGCATGTAGCACGTATGGGCGAATCCAGAAATGCATATAGTGTGTTAGTTGGGAGCCCGGAGGGAAAATGACCTTTGGGGAAACCGAGACGTAGATGGGAGGATAACATTAAAATGGATTTGAGGGAGGTGGGATATGATGATAGAGATTGGATTAATCTTGCACAGGATAGGGACCAATGGCGGGCTTATGTGAGGACAGCAATGAATCTGTGGGTTCCTTAAAAGTCATTTGTAAGTAAGTAAGCAAGCAAGCATATGATTTGCAACTAAGGAATAACATATGCAAATATGCTAAAATCCGCCCTGATGTAACATTGGAGCAAGATCTTGTTAACTGTCTAGACAGGGGTCGTCAGCACAGAGCACTCTGGGGCTAGTCTCTCTTACCCGCAGAAAACGCAGTGCACTCCGTAGCTGCTAGCGGGTATGCTATCTCTCCCTGTTGCACGATAGTGCACACGGGACAGCACCGCATACCCTTTGCACATTTCATTTCAGCGAGTGCTGACGACCAATGGTTTAGACTTTAAAGGAAACTACCTCAGGACATTTTTCTCAGTGACACAGATGATTCTTCATAAATTATAAGAACACAGAAACTTCAGCATCACATTTTCATCATTTATCTATTTCTCAGATTTCACAGCAATTTTTAATTAAAAGAATAAATTTAATGAGAGAAGCCTAAACAGCCAACCTTATCATGCTATTACGTACAGAGTGTTTCAGGATGAACAGTAAATATTTTAGGGAACACATTAATGAACAAAAAAAAAAAAAAAAAAACGCAATGAAGACATTCGAAACAAACTACAGATATTCAGTTTAAAAGATAAAATAGAAGAATTTAGGAAGAAGTGGTATGAGCATGTCGGTATAATGAGCACTGATAGAATGCCCTGGAGAAGTTTAAACTACCATCCTAGAGAGGAACATGAGATCAAGGACGTCCACGAAAAAGATGGACTCAGCAGCTATAATACTTGGAGCCGGAAAGAACCAATTGGTTTAATCCTTGTTAGATAGGGTGACCAGACGTCCTCTTTTGTCCGGACATGTCCTCCTTTTTAGGCCTTTGTCCGGGGTCCGGACGGACTTTTAAAAATCAAGAAATGTCCTCCTTTTCGTAACTTGTATGCCTGATATTTTGAAATTATCTAATTTGACGCCTTTTTCAAGTAATTTTCCTGTAGTAGCAGTAGCACTGACGGAATATACTCTTTGCCAACGATCATAACTTTCTTTGCTCCTATTTGTTAAGGTCGTTGCTTTCATATGTAGCTAACTGTAAAATAATTTTATATTACTAAGTTTTATCATAAGTATGCTGTAATAAAATAGATACTGACATCATTTTAAGTCTAATATAGACTTGAGCCTAAATGTAAATAGGCTTAGATATGTTCTGTCTTCTTTAATATTAGTCTATAATACCCTTGACTTTCATATGTTGTTGTTTTCTAATGCCAGGCGTTTGACAATAAAGTCATTTGACCTCTTGCACTCCAATATTTTTCAAAGATATTATCATGGTCAGCCACTGAAGCACAGATTTTGAGGTGTTCCGAATCCATTTCTTGGTTTGAGTTGCACAATGGGCAGTTAGGGGACTGATATATTCCAATTCCATCCAGGTGTTTGGCCAAACAATCATGACCTGTTGCCAACCTAAATGCAACTACAGACGATTTCCGTGGTAAATCGGGAATTAACCAGGGATGTAGTGGAGGTAGAGCGGAGAGATGCTCCGGCACTGTGTTCGAAGGTGGAGCAGAGCTCCGGCACTGATTTGGAATTTTAAAATCTGTTTTGACATCACAATACTTTCCCAGCTAACGATATCTTAGTTAATGTCAGAATTTTTAGTGGTTATATTTTCTGTGCTTCCTTTAGAAAATCGGAACAAGTTCGGAACCACTAGAAGCGTAGAAGATGTATGTGGTGAGAAATGGGGGAAGAATCAGTGATAGAACAACCACCAAACTAAACTTTAGTGCGCCTGCGCGAAATGATCACATTCCTAATTCACTTTCGTTTCGTATCGTATTTCGTTAGTTTTCGCGTCTTGTACGATACGGGAGATTGTCTATGGTGTTACTGAAATGTGTTTTGTTTCCCAATTATTTTACGAAGTGAATTTTAAACAGTTAATTTACTGTCTATAACGTGACTAAAAGACTACTTGAAGCTTTTGTTTTTATCTATTGCCTTTCAGTAAATATGTAACAAAATAAACATAGACAAAAAACATTTACTTCTTTTCTTTCTTGTACCATTGCTTTTACTAGTGGAGTTACAAAAGCTTCCTCTCCTGATATTTTTGATATCTGAAGCCCATCGCTTCTATTTGATGAACCTAGTAATTCAACCAGAGATACTGTTATAAAAGATACAGACAGTTCCAGTATGACTGCGAAGAATATTCAACGCCATAATGTTCAAAATAGTGAAGGCCAAAAAGTCGGCCTGCAAAGTGAATGGCCGAATGTATGGAATGAAGAAAATATGTGGTCAAGAAAGAAAAAAAAGTTTATCCATGGATTGTAAGCAATGTAAGGTAGGAGGCTGTAAAGTGTGTCATGAAGAAACTACATTAGTTGCATTAAAAAAAAGAGTGTATTTCTGTATCTAATGCATGGCACTCATATTCAGTAAATTACTGCGAATCGAACAGATCAGATGAGCTTAAGTCACTACGAAAGAAATCACTGAACACAAGAAATCCAATGCTCATAACATAGCACAAAAAAATTATTGATACGTCTGAAAAGCAATCAATTGAAAATTTTGGCGTATAAATGAGTGCAGCCCACTGTGAAGCAACAAAAGCGAAATTTATATCAACTTATTACATTGCGCAGAATGATCACCCTTACAGTGACCATTTCGGTTTACTTGAGCTTCAGAAGCTAAATGCAGTAGGTATTGATTGGTGTTGCCTTGTATTCTCCTTACAGTCTTACTTTATGGCATTTCTTCCTTGTCTTATTATTATTATTTTTTTTTTTGCATCCAAACCTTCCCCAAAGGTTAAAAACATACAGAGTTCCAGCACTGTATAGTTTCGGACTACAACCCTGGAATTAACTGTGGATTATGATGCAGAGAGTTCCATTTTCTCCCTTGAGATTGTGTTATCAAATTTTGTTTGTTGAAGTCTAAGTATGTAGATTTAATCAATCTTTTCACAGAGTAATATGTAGATTTAGTAACAGATCTGTAAGTAACTTTCATATGCAACTGTAAAATCATTATTAAGTTTTATCATAATTATTTTGTAATAAAATAGATATTAATATACTTTTAAGTATGATATAAGCCTAAACCTGTACTGTAAATATTTTGTAATAAAAAGATATTGACATAATTTAAAGTATAATATAGGCCCAAGCCTAAAAATAAGTCCATATTCTCTATCCTCTTTTTTCGAATAATGCCCTCCTTTTTTAAGCTTTGTCTCCTCTTTTTTATTGATGTGAATCCGGTCACCCTATTGTTAGATAATGAGGATGATCATAAAAAATTCAAAGAATTTTATTGAACATATAAATTAGAAAGAACTTTATCCCAGACATAGAGAGAGAAGAATTGCCACATCAGACAAACCCACTAGAATAAAAGATGTAACATACAAATTGGATCTTGCAGAAAAAGTAAACAAGGCAGAAGTACAGAAATACATGTTAAAATCACATTAAAGACAATACATACCTCATACCAAAATGAAGATGGAAACGTGGTTTGAACAATTAAAACTAACCCATAAATAATTAATTTACCTGATTTATTTGTAGTGCTGAAGAAGGTTATGAATAACACCATAGTCCACTAAGTCGTGAGTGAACCCTGGTGTTTCGTGAATGGGATATTGTCAGTGCATTATTGGTAAGGTGAGTCAATTCTCTTCTAACATATCTAACCTAAATCTAAAAGCAATATAAATAACCACGCTGTACATACCAAGAAATAATTCGCAACCAAGGAAAATATCATTGGCAAGAAAAGTAAATCGAATCTGAAACCTCCTGATCAGTAGCAAACATGCTAACCACTAGATCAGGAGTTCGGTGCATGAATGAGACATACGTAAATGAGAAAACTAAAGCAGATTGGTTTAGTTTTTATTGGAAAATATGCTTTAAGTTTGTGAGAGCCATTCTGGGTTTGGCTCTCAAAAGCCAGTCAGCCAGTATCTTCTTTCTTTGCATCTCGACCAGTCTTTGGCGTTTAAATAATGTTAACCTCTTTGTTTCGTTTTGTTCTTTTTTACTTCTCAATTTTAAATCTATCTAACATACCAAACTTTCTGGAGAGGGAAAATATTTTCTTTTGCCAGAATTGCAACATATATTATTAGTAGGGAGCGGATGACTTAAAAATCTACTTAAAATGAAAAACTAATGGAAAAATGACATGAAATTAAAAGAAAATGACATTTAAATATTATTCACTGTACTCACACCACAACTTCATAAAAATTAGTCACTTTGTTTCAAATCTCGGAGAGAGGAGGCAACTTACTGGAATTTAGCTAAGATAAAGGAAAAGAACATGCAACAAAATGAAGGTTTTAAGGAAATACTATAGATTTTAATGAGGGTTTACAATGTACTTCAATCAGGGGTGGTGGGTGAGAGTCCTCACTTAAATTAAGCTGTTGTCAAGCATTTTATATTACTTCTGTTGTGTGAAGTGAAGCCTTCAGTGGAATGAGGGATGGACTTTAGAGTCTGTTCCAAACTATAAAAATTAAACTTCACTGTTATTCACTTATTCAGTAGGTAATTACTACTGACCTATTTGCTTAGAAAATGATTTAATAGATCTATCAGTAAAGATGAAAGTAAAATGTATTCCAAATGATCTAAACATTCTTCAAAGTATTAAAAATGACCAAAAAATGCCGAAAAAAAATAAAAATGATCTATTAGTTCAAAAATGCAAAAAATGCAATATAAGAAATTATTTTTTTTACGCTGATATTAACACAGAAAGGATTTCTATACTAATAGACATCGTCCTAATGTGAAAAATGAGAAGATGACTTTTCATCAACATCCGCCCCCTAATTATTAGTTTCTTTGATGAAGGTTACTTATACACTTGGCACTAGAGGAAATTGCTGAAATACCTTGAAAATGCCTAGGATTTATAGTATGGAGTAGTGGAAATTGGATGTGATCACTGGAGAACTGTATGCCCACCTAGCCTGCCCCAAATACAAACAGTGAAACCTCTCATTTACGGACATCGAAGGGACATAACAATCTGTCCGCATCTGGGAGGTGTCCTTTATTGAGAGGGAGGCTCCCCAATCTAACAGTAAATTTATAATATGCATTATGTATCCCTTCACGCTTTAAATGAAATGTATTACTGTAGTTTAATTCTAAATACAGTATACTACAGTAAATTCTTTGCAACTTTGAACTACAGTAGATAAGACCGAAAAAGGAAAATACAGTACTGTGCCATGCCATTTTATTCTAGGTCTACAGTTAGCAGTACTGTAATTTACAGTTTTCAACTTAACCTTTACGTTCAGGTGCCATGTCTCTCAAAACAGAACAACTGATTGAAGTGAAGAGAATAATCCTACTAACCCTATCATGTGTCTAATTTCACGATCGCGGAAACCTTGGGCCCATCAGACAGATTAAATTTTATGACTCTGTTTATCCACCTGCTTCCAGCTAACAAGGGGTAGCTGGCTGGGCTAGTGGTAGCCTACGAGACCCTTATTGTCTTCTTTCATGTTAAGAAATTTCTGTACAGTTCTCAAAACTAAATTTTCCATTATTGTAACACATTAGGTCTTGAAATCCAAGTTCTGTCCGCAGTCAGGAGGTAAAGCAAGCTTTAGGACTGTGAAACAGCTGTCCATGTCCGTGTCTGAGAGTGTCCGTAAACGAGAGTTTAATTTATCATTATTTCTATATTATTTCAGTTGGGACATAAAAATCTGTCCGTAAATGAGGAGTGTCCGTATCTTGGGAGTGTCCGTAAGGAGAGGTTTCACTGTATCTTACTTGTACGAAGCCTGTTCAAAAAAAGTTCCAGAACTTCATTAAAAATCTCTGTAATTTATTGTGCGTGGTCTCCCTCAAAGTACTCTCCTCCCTGGTTGATAAATCGTTCCCAATGCCGTTTCCACTTCTGAAAGCAGTACTGGAAACTTTTTTCCTTGATGATGTGTAGTGCCACCTGCAAATTCCTTTTTATCTCATCTATCATTTCAAATTGTCGTCCTTTCAATGCGGTTTTCAACTTGGGAAATATAAAAAAAATCCGCTGGGGCCAGATCAGGCGAGTACGGAGGATGAGGCAACACAGTCATTTCACTTTTGGCGCAGAACTCGCAAACCATCAGCAATGCATGTGCTGGCGTAGTGTCGTGATGTAAGAATCACGAGTTGTCTCTCCACATTTCAGGCTGTTTCCTTCTCACATTTTCTCTGAGACGTCCTGATAGTACCATCAATTAACAGTTTGTCATGATAGATTACTCCTTCAATGTCAAAGAAAACTGTCAGCATGACTTTACATTTGATCTGAAGTGACGAGCTCTTTTTGGTCTTGGAGAACACTGTGATGACTGAACCTTGGTCTCAACATCGTAACTGTAGACCCAGAAATTTTGGCCTGAGTTCAATTCTGAAATTTCTTGCAGACCTTTAGGAATCTGTGTACAAGGAATATATAGCAGCACTGCAGCACCAGTGGACCAAGTGTGTGAATCTCAGGGGGGATTATGTTGAGAAAAAAGTCTGAAATGAACTCTTCAAACCACCCTCGTAAATAAAATTGGAGACCTGTAAATGAAAACTACAGAAGCTGGATGGATGTGATTTGGATACACATGTTCAAAATTTTACTATTCGCCTTATAAGGTAATTCATGGGAAATAATATTTCTACAAGAGTTTAGACTTTCACAAGGATTGTGTTCAGAAGGAGACTTTTAGGTATTCCACCACTCCTGGGATCTTAACTTCTTCAACATTTCGGAACTATATATACAGTAGGTTCTATTTACAGGGCAAATTAGTACAAACTGAACAGTCACCTATCTTACTCTGTTGAACACCTTATACTTTGCTCAGTTGTCTTCAATAGCCAGGTACAATGGATTCAATAAGAAGGTGACCTTTAAGGTCACACTAATTTACCCTGAACCTGTATGTAGATGTGAAACATTGGAAATGTGAACTTTGAAGTTACAACACATGGTGGAATACCAAAAAGTCTGCTTTTGAAGAATATTTCTACCAGTAAAAAAAAAAAAGGTAAAGGTATCTCCATCACATGCCATGAAGGCACTTGGGGGACATGGAGGTAGAGCTCCATGTTTTCCATGACCTCGGCACTAGAATGAGGTGGTGTGGTCGGCACCATGCTCTGACCGCCTTTTACCCCCGGGAAAGGCCCAGTACTCAATTTTATAGGAGGCTGAGTGAACCTCGGGGCCGTTCTGAAAGTTTGGCAACGAGAAAAAATGCCGTCACCACTCGGGATCGAACCCCGGACCTTCCAGTGGCATTTATAATTCACAATAACACTAGTTCTCAGTGGGGCTGTGGCATAACAACACTGGAAGCTCCTGGTTGTATAATGCTCAAGGGTCTGTCAATGTCAGAAAGCTTCCCATTTGGAAGATTGTTATATCAAAGGACTAACTCTGGAAATAAATAGGAAATCTGGATCTCCTGGATTCAGTTTAAGTATATGTGAAAATTACGTGTCTTCTTACACCCCTCCTCTGATACACTTAGGTACATTATAAACACCATCAACAGCAGTCAAAATGGACTTATATTACACTATTACCGTACATGTTTTGTTACAATATCGAAGATTGAGACAAAAGTGGTCAAGCATTTTCAAACAAGTTCTTGCATACAAGCAGACTCTAGTGGTGTTTCTCAATTTGGTTATACTTTCATATTCTTTTAAAGTGTACAGTTATCAAACCAATGCATAACTATAAGCTTCAAATATGAATTCTTACAGCCTTCATTGAATTTCATCCACATTAGAGTTGTATTGAAAGCAGATTTATAATATTTAAAAACAATACTATAGCACTTTTCATTATTACGAATTATCTTCAGTGTGCAAAATTACCTTTCTTTAATATCAAACAACTATAAGGTTAAACATTAACAACCAATGTGTGCTCACTGGGTCAAGTCCTCTTGCAGCTATAAAACCCCTTGCACTGCAACAAGAGTCCGATTTTTCATATTCTGTCATAAAACATGATATAGTGTAATGCAAGAGATCAACAAATAGGAACCACGATGTGCAGTCCTTCTCACTGAACACTCATCTCTTGGCATACTGTGTTACATACTCTCTCACTCGGCTGCGGAAAGCTTCTTTATCCTTGAGGTAGAGTTCTGCTGCCTCAATGTTCAGAGGATCGTCAAAATTCAACAGATCCTGTAATCAGTACATATAGTGAACACAACAAATGGACACATTTTTCATATTCTAAACTAAGAAGAAGAATGTGGAAACCAGAAATCTTTATGTAATTAGACAATGACGAATGCAAATCAATTGAAAAAAATTTGTCATATGACATAATCATAATATTTCGACATAGAGAATTTTCGTATTTTTACATGTTCAAATACAGTAGAATTCCTCGTATCCGGCAACTGAGAGACAAAGCCAGTACCAGATAACTGATTTTGACGGATAATTGGAAAATACGTTTATAGGTTATGTAAAGACATACTGTACTGCACAAACATTTTTTTCCATGTTTAAATTTAGTAATTTTCATATGCCTATGTAGATATTTAAAAATAAAGTTCCGAAATAGGTACAATGTTTATTTTTAGTACTGAATACGGTAATGTAAATTCATCAGTTCATAAACTTATTGTAATGCATGCATAATAGCATAAAAAAAACTAGGTGTATAACTGATTTTGACGGATAATTGGAAAATACGTTTATAGGTTATGTAAAGACCTACTGTACTGCACAAACATTTTTTTCCATGTTTAAATTTAGTAATTTTCATATGCCTATGTAGATATTTAAAAATAAAGTTCCGAAATAGGTACAATGTTTATTTTTAGTACTGAATATGGTAATGTAAATTCATCAGTTCATAATTTATTGTAATGCATGCATAATAGCGTAAAAAAAACTAAGCGTATAACTGATTTTGACGGATAATTGGAAAATACGTTTATAGGTTATGTAAAGACCTACTGTACTGCACAAACTTTTTTTTTTTTTTAATTTAGTAATTTTCATAATGTAGATATTTAAAAATAAAGTTCCGAAATAGGTACAATGTTTATTTTTAGTATTGAATACGGTAATGTAAATTCATCAGTTCATAATTTATTGCAATGCATGCATAATAGCATAAAAAAAACTAAGCGTATTCGTAACCTTATGACAATTTTAAATATTGGCCATGTGACGTAAAGAGCAGTGTAGCCAATGTCGCAACTGTGAAGATGAAGTAGCGCTCGATTATTTGAACCTCTTTAACATATTTCTAGTGTCTTCTTGTTTATATATACTATCTATCTCTCGAATGAAACTTTTACATGCTTTAGAACAGGAAATTTCACACTTTCCTATTTAGATTCGTCCAACACCCCTTCGAATGGTCGAGTTCAAGTGGTAAATTTAAAGATATTGTCTCCACAAATTGTTTGCAAGGCCCAAGTGACAGCTCACTGATCTCCAGGGACATAATGGGGTTTTCTGTCTATGTTTTCACACGTGAACAATGTAAGAATAAACAATATGTGGCATGTGCAATTCACGAAAATCACTCACATCTTCAACTCTTCCCTTTGCATGAATGACTTTTTTTTTTGGCCTAGCCAAAAGTGTCGTTGTTTTTTGGTATTGCTGGTTATTTGGATGCCGGATACGAGAGATTAAACTGTACTTTTACTTGCTCTAGACATAACCCATACTATAAGCCTACATTGAATCCAGGTTAGTTTAGTTGGTGAATAAACAACAGGAATGGGTAATGGACATAGGAAAGTAAATTTTCTTATTGCCATAATTCCAAGAATCATTCAGGAACACACTATGTCTACGATCAAATTAATACTGGAGTCATCAAGAGCAAAAGCAGTCACAGTACTGCATTCATCATTCACTTCTTGCCTGTTGCACTAAAATTACGCAGAAAGAAGTGCTTGAAAAATGCCTGGTATACACTGATATTATCTCCATAATAAGAAAAAAGGTGTAAGAATCACAGGAAAAAATATCGCACCAGAATAAGATTGTGTATTATACAAGCAGGTATCTGCTATATCAGACCAATTAACTTTTTTGTGTTTATTTCTACTGGGTGTTCAGTTCAAAGTGTGTCATGGCTCGCTGTATGCCGTCATGTGGCTAGTCGATGAGCCTAGAGAATTCAATCTTCCTACACTTCCGCAGAGGTGTATTACTTATGTGCCAGAGAAGTTGCCTAGCAAGTACGGCGTTCATTCTGAAGAGTACTTACCGATACATATGGTAACGCTGGTAGTGGCAGGAATGTGAACTGTTTCTAAACATGTACTGAGGTGAGTTTTTTCTTACTATAGGGATATGGGGAGAGGGTTAAGACGATTACTTACGTATTTGTTGACATTAACTTCGATGGTCAACATGGACATGGAGCATTTGATTTGTGTTGTGGAATGTTGCCGTACGCAACCGATGATAACAAAGACTCTGTGTACGACTTGGCCGCACAAAACACAGTTCAAAAGCGGTTATGGTAGCACACAGACCGTACAGACCGCCATCTGTTGCTACGATGTTCAAGTTATACCGTACACGTTCTCAAGTTCAGATTGAACGCCTTGATTAATAGGCAACTTCTCTGACACAAAAGCTGAAACTCGCTTCAAATTGCTGACTCATCAACAGTGACGTCATGACACACTTTGAAATGAACACCCAGTATACTAGTTCAAACCAGTAAATGAATCACAATTACAATAATGTGTTAAACTATAAAATAAATAACGGACAGTAGCTAACAAGTCAGAGACGCACATAACAAAATCCTTTACTAGAAAGCATGGCCTGGCTATGTGTGACGTGCCCAAAATGCTTTTTGCACATCATTCCAAATCATGCTGGCTAGTGCTTTGGTTCTTGTTTCATAGATATGTGCCAGTCATAACTTAAACCAAATGAAAGCATGCATGTTCGAGCACGTTTCAGCAAAGTCCTTTTGACAAAGACAGCTATGCTACATTGTCCACATCGCCCTAAAGTGTGCATGGGATTGTTCCTCCCTCCAACCATTAACCATACCACGTTATCTATGCTTAGGCAATTGCAGTATAAACACAAACTATTCCAAATCACCTTGGCTCATTTCATAAACAGTCTCAATAATTGAACTATACAATAGTAACAGCAGCTTACCGTAAAAAGAGAATTGAGACCCCATATCACATCCTTGAGTTTTCTAGTGGGTGCCCAGCCCATACCATCAATGGAGTTCTGCCGTAACAGACTTAAGCAAATATCACCATCTTCACTGATGTTAGGATGCCAAAGTTTTGTTAGGCACTTAACTGATGGTGGCTGCAAAAGTGAGCAGTTTATCATTAAATTTCATAAAGTGGGATATTTTTCATTTCAACATTAACAAAAAATGGAACGGAGAAAAATTCTCTCCGGCGCCGGGATTTGAACCCGGGTTTTCAGCTCTACGTGCTGATGCTTTATCCACTAAGCCTCACTGGATACCACCCCGGCGTCGGACAGAATTGTCTCTGATTAAGTTCCAACTCTTGGGTTCCCTCTAGTGGCCGCCATCTGCACTACGTCATAGATGTCTATGAACATAGGACCGAAGTCCACACATGTGCTGAGGTGCACTCGTTATGAGTGACTAGTTGGCCGGGATCCGACGGAATAAGAACCGTCTTAAATCACGAAGTGATTTACGTATATCATATATATTATTTTAATGTACCGAAGTACATATGATATTTCCATGCAGATATTCTGCGACATCATACGATGAAAGAGTAATGGAACGGAGAAAAATTCTCTCCGGCGCCGGGATTTAAACCCGGGTTTTCAGCTCTACGCTCACTCATAACGAGTGCACCTCAGCACATGTGTGGACTTCGGTCCTATGTTCACAGACATCTATGACGTAGTGCAGAGGGCGGCCACTAGAGGGAACCCAAGAGTTGGAACTTAATCAGAGACAATTCTGTCTGACGCCGGGGTGGTATCCGGTGAGGCTTAGTGGATAAAGCATCAGCACGTAGAGCTGAAAACCCGGGTTCAAATCCCGGTGCCAGAGAGAATTTTTCTCCGTTCCATTACTCTTTCATTGTATGATGACGCAGAATATCTGCATGGAAATATCATATGTACTTCCGTACATTAAAATAATATATATTAACAAAAACATTCAGAATTTATGCCATTATAAATAACCCTTTGGCTTAGATTGAAACAGATGCAGGAAGCAGACTTTCAAAACCCTAACAAAGCAGCCATATGGCTTATTGTATTCTCTTATTACAATTTTTATATGCAAATAAATATGTTGCTCTCTGAAACTACAGTAGAACCTCTATTATCCGTGGTAATGAAAGGGGTGGAGTGAACAGTTAATCGAAAAAATTGGATAATCCGTACCATAAAAAGTTTTCATAAACTAAGTACATAATATTTTCGTAATTTCCTTCATGGTCTTTTCTTTTAATACGCTAGGTAATGGATCAGAAGTTCACTAATTTAAATTTATTTTTTTACAGTTCACGTTTCATTTTATGATAGGTCAGTTATTAAATCATTATTTATTGTACTTAAGTGTGGTTTTCAACGACGGATTTTTAATGGCCAAGGAAACTCCTTGTGACGACTGTCTGTGGATTTTTTTATTTTAGTTGGTTATTTAACTACGCTGTATCACCTACTAGGTTATTTAGCGTCGATGAGATTGGTGATAGCGAGATGATATTTGGTGAGATGAGGCCGAGGATTCGCCACAGATTACCTTGCATTCACATTACGATTGGGGAAAACCTCGGAAAAACCCAACCAGGGATCGAACCCGCGCCCGAACGCAACTTCAGACCGGCAGACAAGCGCCTTAACCGACTGAGCAACGCCAATGGCCTGTCTGTGGAAAGATAGGAATAGTAGAGGTCTCATGTTGTACGTTTACAAATTTTATACAGTTTATATTTTGTTTTTCATTAGCCTAAATCGCGCACAGTTGTAATTCCTATCTTGTATTGTGATGTGAGATGAACCACATTTTCTCTTTTCCTAAACCACTCAATTACTTGCGCTTTTTCCGTAGTAGATGTTTTCTTTTGACACTTGTAGAAGACATTTTACATAGAAGTTAAACAGTATGGCCACTCGAAGAGTAGACCATAATGTGTAAGGGTAACGGTTTGTAAAAAAAACACACTGTACAAAAAATTCGTACTAATATAATGTACAGTACTTTTTTTTTTCTGCGAGAGAGAAAGACAGTCGGATAATCCACCAATCGGTTAATAGGGTGATGGATAATCGGGGTTTTACTGTAGTTTTATTAACCAATTCAAAAGATTTTTCTCTAGGAGATTTCCCTCTATACTGCATCCCTGCAGGTAAAGTTTTACATTCGAAGGTATAACAAGCATTTTATTTCTCCTCAACACTGAGTTAACAGATTGACGTTCTTTGTCTCTACCCACTAAGTGCAGAAATTATAACTTTTGAACATTACATATCTGCAATAGGCACATGAACATTTTTCCCTGTTAGAACACCCCAGTGCTGGTACAATCCAACTAAAAAGCTAATTTTTATCTGTTTTGCTAATTTCACAACTAATACAGTATAACATGTGTCATGGTGAACCATTCCATTTCTGTACAAGTAATATAGGAAGGGAATCCAGGAAATAACGACCGTTCGCGCATACCCGCTGCGCAGCTGACTCCCCTTCCTTGTTTGAAGGTCAACTGGCTTCCTTAACATGTGTTCTCATAATGTTGTGAGTACTGGTTGCAACAAGTCGCCATTGTGCATTTTGTGTTACTTCAAAATGAACGACGTGATTGATAATCCCGCCGACTGTGAGGTGAGGAGTGTGATTCGATTTTTGAATGCCCGACATTTGAAACCTGCAAAAATTTACCGGCAATTGAAAGAAGTGTATGGTGATACTGTAATGAATGAAAGAAATCTGAGAAAATGGTGCGAAATGTTCAACAATGGGCGAACAAATGTCCACGATGAAACTCGACCCGGACGCCCATCACTCATCACAGAAGATATGAAGACTAAAGTGAACGACAGAATCTTGCAAGACAGGCGCACATCACTCAACGAATTGCATATTGCCTTTCCTGACATTTCTCGTTCTTTGCTTGGTGAAATTGTGTCGCAACATCTTGGCTACCACAAAATCTGTGCACGATGGGTTCCACGGCAACTGAGTGACCAACACAAGACTCAGAGAATGGCCTCAGCATTGACATTCTTGATGCGATATCACACAGATATCTTGATCAAATTGTGACTGGTGATGAGACCTGGGTGTCTCACAAAACCCCAGAGACCAAGCGCCAATCACGTCAGTGGCATCATCCCTCATCACCCAAGAAACCGAGAAAATTCAAACAGACTCTCTCAACACAAAAAGTCATGGCTACTGTCTTTTGGGATCGCAAAGGTGTTCTTTTGCTGGATTTCATGCCAAAAGGCACTACGATCAATGCAAATCGTTATTGTGAGACTTTACGAAAACTACGGCGAGCCATCCAAAACAAGAGGCGAGGAATGCTTTCGAGAGGAGTTGTGCTTCTTCACGACAACGCCCGCCCGCACACTGCTGCTTCAACTCGAGAATTGCTGGATCAATTCGGTTGGGAAATCTTTGATCATCCGCCCTATAGTCCAGATCTTGCTCCTAGCGATTTTCACCTTTTCACTAAGCTGAAATACTTTCTGGGTGGTACGCGTTTTGGAAGTGATGAAGAGTTGAAGAAGACAGTGAACACCTGGCTTAATGAACTGGTGGCAGAGGAGTATAACACGGGAATTCTAAAGCTAGTGAACAGATGTGACAAATGTTTAAATGTAGGCGGTGATTATGTAGAGAAGTAAAGGAAGCTTCAGTTATGTAACAGACTTTGTTTTTTCAAATAAATATTTTTTTTTATTATTACAACAAAACGGTCGTTTTTCCTGGATCCCCCTCGTATTATTCATGAAAACAACTCTGCAAATAATATATAGAATGATCCATAAGCCATGACAAAAATTCATTATGACTGTAAACAGATTTCATTTACAAACTTAAAGCCATATAGATAACATTATAAGAAGACTGTTATAACATGATAGTTACTATATATCCCTTTACATGCGATTTAGTTCATGGAGGTTGCAGCTTTTAGCTGCCCAGAACAATATGAGCTATTCACGCTTAAGCAATGCTGTCTAGTTGCAATGTTAACACTCAGTCATTGCTAGTTTTGGTACATCAAATTTTGCATGTCCCCAGACAAAATATTGTAGCCACAAAGACGATGAGATATATGAACTAAGTCGCGTGAAGAGCATGACTGCCTACATTAAGTGCCCAAAGTGTCCTCCTTCCCTTTCAATTCAAAGAGGATATTTATTATCTATTCAATACAGAAACACATATTGCGTCATAAATATCCTGGGAGAGTAGTTTCCGAATTCAAACTGAAAATGTTCCACATCACTAATTTTCATTGATCTCTATCTTTTAGCATTCCTCACACTGAAAAATCCAACAATAAAAACTGGTGAACAAGGTATCACGTTTGCCAATCCATTCATGAAACATTTTATTAGAAAAGTTTCTCACAATCAGTCCATAGTAAGGGGGTACATCATGTTGTTGCCATATTAGCTTCTCCCGAACTGGTTGCAGGAGTTCAAAGAATGTACTGTTTTTCAGTTCTAGCATCACTTCATGAAGCATTTTGAGGTAATTTTCAGAGTTTACAGTTCAATCGTCCACCGCTGTGGAGAAACAGCCTGAACATGAAACGAGCGGGCCCAGGTTCAAATCCTGGTTGTGGTTTTTTCAGAGTTTTCTCTCAACCACTCGAAAAATTGCTGGGTAACTTTCGGTGTTGGACCTCGGACTCATTTCGTCTTTGTTAATATCATTTCATTAACCATCTTTAATAGTTACAAGTTGACCAGGAGGACATGGCGGATGTGGTTCCAGGATTTGCCTACAGATGACTCTGTCTGTGGGAGCTGCACATATCCAGAGAAGCTGCAAGGGCTTTAATAAGTAGATTGTGGTTAAAACAGGGGAGTGTAGCTCCCACGGGTATATGGCATCTTGTGAGTCATGGAACCTATGGCGGCATGTCGCTCTGGTTGAGGATGCAGCAGAATGTGAACAATCAATCTGAGAAGACTGCAGAATAACATCACAAGCAGGCAGAGGTATGGTCTCCAGTCAGAACTGGATGCTGTGGCTGTATCGATACAATGACACCATGCAGTGAACCATGTGCTTGAAGAGCAATTCTAAATGGACTTCAACAATAATTCCAACATTTTTTTTAAGTTCGTTAAGTATTTAACGACGCTTTATCAGCAACAAGGTTATTTAGCGTCGATGAGATTGGTGATAACGAGATAGTATTTGACGAGATGAGGCCGAGGATTCGCCATAGATTACCTGGCATTACCTTGCAGTTGAGGAAAATCTCGGAAATAACCCAACCAGGTAATCAGCCCAAGTGGGGATCGAACCTGCGCCCGATCCCACAGCTCCTGGAGAAAACTCCTGTGTTACCGGGACCATGGGCTCATCCGAAACAAGTTATAAATCGAGAGTACACCGGGGATCGAATACATGTGCACAAGATTATAAGTCAGCAGTATAGCAACTAAACCACCATGGTGGCATATTAAATCTTTATTAATATTATTCTTTCGTTCGAATTACTAACCTCACAAAACCAGAAAAACTGATAAAATCACAGATGGATACAATTACATATTTTGTAATAAACCATTACCAGTTCAGCTAAAAATTTGTATCTGGGCTCTTTTTAAAGCTGATGAAATATACTTCGATATGATACTTAAAAAGATCATGTTGTCATGAAAAGCATTCAATAGTAATACAGTATATTCTTTGACCTAAAAAAGGGAGAAAGCAATAGTGAATTTTGTTCCCATTGCTAGTGATAAAAATGAAAATCACAATCGTTCAGGTCTTTCTTTGTCTTCAGGTCATAAAAAATTGAGGTAAAAAGACGTCATAGGTTTGTGGGTGCAGGTAGTGGTGGTAGAGGGGGAGATCTGCCGCTGGTCAGCCAACGGGACTCATTGTTCAACATATCTTATTTCTAGGTACAACTTCTCTTTGCACCTGTTGCCACATTGTAAAAAAAGGTCAAAAATAAAAAGAAGGAATCAAGTGATATTCCAAGAAAGGTGATAACATCATTTTTACACTTATGTAATTAATGGGAATAACAAAAAGAAATTAGGCATAGATAAAAAAATTAAAATTTCTCTACTGTTTGGTGGTCCCATGATGAGTACACAAGATTTAAGTATTAGGCCTAGGAACGCAAAAAAAAAATGAATTCATGTTACTTTACGTGACATGTATGATCAGATGACAGGGTTTCAACACTCTCAAGAGTCAAACGTCCCTAGTGAATGTATGTACTTACAGCCATATTATAATCTTCCGTAACAAATATATGGAAACGGAATCTTCCTCCAGACCAGTATCCCTCATCAGGCATCACTGTGAGATGGAAGTCATGAAGCTGATTAGGGTCTTCAAACTTCACCCTGCACGTTGCGGGCAAAGTCTGTTCCATTTCCTGAACCTCAAATGGAAATTAAAACAAGGACTAATCAGAGGATCAGGATGTATTACACTAACGTTGCTGTTTTATGAACATTTACACCAAACAAAGGTAGTACAATGTCTAGTTTACAAAACTCAATATAACCGACATACTTAAAAATAAATCTTGAGGACTTTATCTCCCCATTAATATTTACACACAGAAACAAACCAAACTCAACTCAATCACATGGTATTATTAAAGAAATTCATCATCACCACCACCACCACCATCATCTGTGACTTTACAGTCCTTGAAGAACTATAACCTTATTAACAATTCTGTGCCATTCAACTATTAGGTTATTTAGAGTCGATCAAATTGGTGATAGCGAGATGGTATTTGGCGAGATGAGGCCGAGGATTCACCATAGAATACCTGACATTGGCCTTACGATGACAAGAATTCTGCATCTAGTGTAGCTTTTCTGAAGAATTACCGTGAAAAGTGTTCTTGTGACATATTAAAGAAGACTATTAAATGCACTTACTTCTTTGACTAAGAGCTTATCTCGTATTGACACTCGTTTGCTTGACTCCGTCGCTGCTGAGCCACTGCAATTTTCATTCTCTTTTCTCAATTTTCTTGTTAATGTGATCATATTTACCAGCCCTTCTAGGTTAGGTTTCGTCAGATATTTATTTAAAAGTCATTAAAAATGTACGATATTAATTAAATATTATGACCGTGTCATATCAAGTAAAATGCACGGACTTAACAAATTCTCAATTCACATTTCTCCATGTGACAACCTGCATCTATATACCACATTATTCAACGAAAAATTTTATCTCCTTCACCGGATTATCTTCTTCGACTATTCCGACAAGCCAGGAATACCAACGCCTGATAACGCTTTGTCGCTTGAATTGAATCTCAAAAGTTGCTAGATGTAACTTTAAAAAAAAAAGGTAATAGTAATCGTAACTTCAACCGTAAATGAAAATCAAGTAAAGTTCATCGTAACCTCCAAGTTGCTTCATCAAGTATAATTTTAAGTGCCTCACTTGTTATCAACACCGCTAAATATTCCAGCCAGCGAATACGCTGTTTCAGCCCTGTGGAATAATCGATTGATGTTTAATCGAAGAAAACTCATTCGATTATTTACATAATCGAAAAATTATCGAATAAAATAACACTGTTCAACAATGAAAATGTAAATTGAATAAAAAAAATAGCCAATTCTTAAAATTTTGTTGTGATGATAATGAACATCAAAGACAAAAATAAAAATTAGCGCAAGTCTTCATTTTACACTGCCTTGTTATTAGTGGGATAATTTTATACGGATTATACGGAGTTAAAAAAAAAATAATATTGCGGCAAACGTATAACAACTTTCAATAATGTTTCTTCTTTAGTTTCTATTCTTTCTTTTATTTCAATATTCTGGTAGTAAACATCTTTTACCATTAATTTTCGGTGATTTTTTGTCTCTCTTGCTCAATTTCATTAATTTTTCAATGCATATTTAAATTCGTTTTTTACATAATTCCAAGTGGAGGACTGCTTGTTGACGTGTGACGATGTGACGATTCCGGTGATTTTTGTTAAAGTGTACAAAAATGCCGAGAGTTTATGAAAACAGTGCTGACATCTTTTGCTGTGTGTTTAGAGAAGCGACTTTTCTTCACAAAACCTCCATTAAACAGAAAAATCTACCACTGTTATTTTGGTTGTAAAATTGGGGACCAGAAAAAACTGAGCTCCGCATGTACTCTGCTACATTGGTATCAGCAACCTAAGAAATTGAATTAATGGGAAAGGACGTTCATTGCTCTTTGTAGTGCCCATTACACTGGTCAACAATGAAAATGTTTCTTGCTCAAAAATAGGTAATTCTTATGTATTTCCACCTGCTGAATTCAAAAATCACCATAAAAATGACATATTAGCTCTTGCTTTGTAGATAAAGTGATATTTCATTTTTTAGAGTCAACATTTTCAGTTTGGGGGAAATTTGGTTTTGGGAGTTGGCACACCTATCAAATAAAAAAACACAAATGTTCTTCAGCTGTTTGTAAGTTACAAACATAGGTATTGTTACTGTCACTGTGAATTTCATATTGTTTCTGCTTTAATTAATGCAGAATTTCTGGTTTGGAAGTATTTTTAAAGCGTAAAATGTGTAAAAATGCCACGAAAATTGCACAGACTGAGTCAAGCGGAATTGAATGATCTCATTAGAGACCTTGACCTATCAAAGGAGAAGGCAGAAATTCTAGGGTCTAGACTACAGCAATGGAATCTTCTCGAACGTGATGTCAGGGTCTCACAGTATAGACAACGTCACAGGGATCTGCTTCCCTTTTTTTTTTTTTTTTTTTTTTTTTTTAGAAGAAAAACAATCTTGTTTGCTGCGACATTAATGGCTTGATGAAATGTTTGAATTTGAACCATGATCCAATTGAATGGAGGCTATTCATAGACTCCTCCAGGCTTAGTTTGAAAGCTGTATTACTTCACAATGGCAACCGTCTATTTGAAGTAAGATAGGAGATATTAAGTAATATTAATCGTTTTTAATGATCTTCGGATGGAAAATAACAATGAAATATGTATAAAATAGAAATTACATACAGGTGAGCATATAAAAAAGAGCAAGTAGAATCATTTATTTGATTAATAAACTTAAATTACTCCAGGTTTAGTGTAAGAGTGGTCTATGTAACGAGTACCGGGTACTAGGAAAATACCCCGTCTTCCTTCTATTCCTGTTGGTCATGGAGTTCACATGAAGGAGATTTATGTAAATATGACAGTCTTCTTCGACTCAATCGAATATCATGAACACAAGTGGAAAATCTGTGGTGATCTAAAACTCATTGCTGTACTCTTAGGAATGCAACTGGGGTACACAAAATAAAGCTGCTTTTTATGTACAGTGTGGGACAACAGGGATAGGAAATCACATTGTATTCAGGCAGACTGGCCTGCAAGAAATCATAACCCTAGCGAGAAAAATGTTGTTGCCGAGCCTCTCGTGGATCCAAAAGATGTTCTTCTTCCACCCCTGCATATTAAGCTGGGTTTGATAAAATATTTTGTCATAGGTATGAACCAAGAAGGACAGGTCTTTAGGTACGTAAGAGAGAAATTTCCGAAATTAAGCGATGCCAAAGTCAAGGAAGGTATTTTTGTCGGGCAACAAATTCGAGAACTTGTAAAGGACCCTGCATTTGACCAAGTTTTGGCGGGGAAAGGAAAGGAAGTTTGGGAAGCCTTGAAGGGAGTAGGGAGTTATTCATGGATTTTTAGGCAACAAAAGAAATGATAACTACACTCAGTTGGTGACAGTGCTCCTGCAAAAATACCATCAACTCGGATGCAAAATGTCCCTTGAATTCCATTTTCCCCACTCCCACCTAGACTTTTTCCCTCCTAGTTTTGGAGCTTTCAGTGATGAACACGGAGGAAGGTTCCATCACGATATTTCTGTTATGGAACAAAGATCTCAGGGCCGCTGGAATGAAACAATGCTTGCGGATTTCTGCTGTCTTTGCGTAGGGATGCTCCGGAACTCACTTACAAGAGGCAAGCTAAAAGACGACAATCTCATGAAGCCACACATGATTCTCTTCAGACCCAACTTCCATAAATTTAGAACTCTTAGAATGTAACTGCCGTTTAAAAAAAATTAAATGCACTTTCAATGTTATTGGCATATGTAATTAAAATGTATCGTTTTCTCTTAATCCGTTAAACTGAAATACTTCCACCTATTGTGTATCACAGAAACTAGAGCTAAGAAAAAATTTTCATTGTCATATTAGTTTTTCTCAACCCAAAATTAATAAGAATGACTCATGAAGTGCAAGAAACATTCAAAAAAAATTTTTTTGTTGGCCAGTGTTATCTGGAAGAAGCCAACCAATGCAACAATATTATAAATAATAATAATAATAATAATAATAATAATAATAATAATAATAATAATACTTTATTGCCAGAACAAAGATACATATTGATTCTTTTATAATATAAAAACACTCTATCAACCCCACTAAGAGAAAGAGAAATGGCTGCTACTTTTATATGGTTTCCCTATTAAGCAGAAAATTTGTAAGAAGGAAAAGAAGAACATGCAGATAGTGTCTATACTAATATTTCGTCTTCCATGCCTCCAGTACCACAAGGGCAGTGGCGTATGCAGAATTTTGTCAATGGGGGTTTTTATTTTAAATTGTGTACAATTTACATTATCGGTATTTTAAATTTTGTGTATTATTATTATTATTATTATTATTATTATTATTATTATTATTATTAAAAATATAAACTGTCAAATGCACAAAACGTTAAACGAACGTTTCACAATAAAGTGAGAACTAAAACAACGAGCGGGTGAATATCGCTCTTAAAATGAGTTTAAAATCGACAATGCACAATATTTAACATCTACACTACAGAACTGTCAAAACAACCTTTTCAATATGTTTCACAAGAAGTTTAATTTCACGTTGTGTCGGCTTCATTTCATTACAAGGTCGGTATTAGGCAGTAGGTCTCTCTGTAATAAAGATAGCATTGTTATAATTCGAACGTGCTGAAGCACCAAGGGATTATATTGAGGCAGAGGTAGGAGGACTATGCCTTATGTCGATGTAGATTTTGTTACTCTGACAGTGAAAAATTAGAGAAGGGAAAACGATTATATATATAAAAAAATATATGTTCAAATCTAAATATGTAATTTATAAAAACAGTTCATGGCGGCGTTCAAACCCGGTAACGCCCCCTCCGCCCTTGCGTACGCCCCTGCACAAGGGAAAGGAATTCCAACACCTGAACCACCGAAAGAATACCATATTACATCTGTCTTTACACATTACAATGAACGATAGTAAACATTTTAGGAGTTTAAAAAGAAAAATGTCTCCTTCTTTCCTATAAAAAAAAATGAGGTTTCTTCTTTTCTAATAAAGTGCTCGCTACCACATGTTCTAGTAGAGCACAGATCTCCAAGGGCCTAGCTTTGTTTTGTTTTGATATGTTCGCTGAACAGCAGACCTGAACTGCCTAAGTAGGGATGGATGCCGCCGATCTATACTCCAGACACATCTACACTGTGCTTGGATTGCTTGGAGGCTTTATTTAACAAAACGCAAGACTAGTCATTTTTCCCAATAGGCGAAGTACTTCAACTCGACTTGTCAAAGGGTGGCAAAGTTATCCATGCAGAATTAGTGTTGTCCACGAGTTGCAAGAGTCCAGAGTCCAGCACCGAATGTTACCCAGAATTTGCTGTTAATGGGTTGAGAGAAAACCCCGGAAAATACCTCAACCTAGTAACTTCTCCCAACCAGGATTTGAACCTGGACCCGCTCGTTTCGCGGTTAGACATGCTAACAGTTACTCCACAGCGGTGCACTCCTGTGTTTTATTATTATGCGGCTACCCGACATCCTAAACATCCTAAACATCGCGTGGTTCAAAGAAGAAGTCTAGTTCCACCTGTCTGGATATGTGAATTCCCAGAATACACGAGGTTGCGCCCCAGCTAATCCAAACGCTATTCAGAAAACGCCTCTGCACTCGCAGACGATTGAAGTCTGATGTGCAACAATTCAACCAGAGATACTTTACATTTAGGAAGAAGTTGCACCTTCGTAGCTTCTATCAAACAGAAATAGGAAGATTAAAAAAAAAAAAATCCGTTTTAGTCTATATTAATCACTCTACAGTATGTCACCTTCAAGAAATAGTAATATGCGTTACAAGAGCGGTATGTTGACGTTTTCATGTTCGAGGAAAAGATTGAAAAAGCTCAACTACGTTTCGCTTTTTCAATCTTTTCCTCGAACATGAAAACAAACATACCGCTCGTGTATTGTACATTATTTTGTGCGAAGATCGTTTATTACATACCTGAAAGAGGAATTTCTAATTAGTTGCAATGAAATCTCCATCTTGGTTTCTGTTCAATGACGGCAACTTTGGAAAACAAATATATCTATCTTCAACATTGTTCCTATAAAATGTTTTCTGTGTTTACTATACTGCAGCAGGCCGTGATATACGTCTGTCTTTTTTTTCCCCCCAGTCTATGATGAGTCTGGAATCTTGTTGATTTTTTCACGGCTTCCTTAATGTTACTTGCATTACAAATGCAGTAACTTTTGTGGTGTTGTAGAGTTTACTTAATTTTTGCAAGTATTTAAAAACAATAATTAACAGTGCAATTTAGGTGAAATTGCAGTGGTAAGTTTCCAATTTATAATTATTACTATATTGAACGTCTTTAAAAATAATATGTTAAAAGCCTAAAGCAGTAAAATGAATATGACGCTTAAGCGGTAAGAATAGGGCAATTGTTATGTGTGTTACGTTGGGAATACTGAATGTGGTATTTCACACTTACCGCGTATTGGTTTTGTGCGGAAAGCAAGCACATACGCACGATCTCGCACAAACGATTTTTATGAATTTAAATGGTATAAAATGAGGTGAATTGGAGTGTTCTTGTGGAATGAGATTTGTAAGGAAGTGGGGAGAACCCTCTGATATCTATTCCATCCAATGCCGAGGATCAAACCCTCGTCCACAGTGACGCACCGAAGAAGCATGCGTGCGGGTTCGGTTTCCTGGAATCTGGACGCCATCTCGTGGAAACGTTTCAGCGCAATTCAAAGAACCGCGGCTCTTCGTTCTATGAATAAGCGTCATTAATGGAAGAGAATCTCTTTCATACGTTGCGAATTCGGTATTTGGCACGGACACTTCATTCTGTTTTCCTGATGTCGTCTGAGACTTTTATATATAACACATTAAAACAAGGTAATAAAGACGAATTTGATTTGTTACTGCGGGCTATTTGCCACCCACTGTCAATCTGCGCCCATATTTTTACTGTCTTCAGTCCAGGCAGATACTACAATTTCATTTTTAACTAGCCGTACCCGTGCGCTCCGCTGCACCTGTTAGAAATAAATATAAAGTAATTACATAATTAAAATAGGACGTTTGATCCAGGGAACAACTTCTACAACAGCGCAAGATAATCTGCTTCGCTCATTACCCAATTTTTTTTTGCATTGCATTTATTGCATATATATTTTATGTATTTTAACACGATTCAATTGAGCATAGTTAAAATTTGAATTATAAAATAATGGATTGCTAAGCTAACGTACTATTACTGCATACTAAATCAATACACTCCGTTGTTCGTTAATTCTCTGAGATTAAAATGAGTGTACATAAATATTATTTTAAGAAATACAGAAAACGAATGTACAAAATAGCGTATCAAATTTTCTGTGCATTAGAAGCTATTTTAATCTCACCTGTCCTCGATTTACTCTGACATTACTGTAATAACAACATTATAGCATTATGTCCATCTAGAGAAACTACAATTTCCAATGGTGAAATAATAATTAATTATACAAATCGGTTAATTTAGCTTCTGATATTACTTCATACAAACAGAAACATTATCTGTAGGCTATGTTTAATAGCTTTCGATTGTTGCTGTCCAACGCCCCTTATAGACGAAGTCATTTGTTTTTTAATTCATTAGACGGCCTTAGATGGCAGTTATTTTAATTTTAAAACTCATTTATCTCATTAAATATCAGCCCTATCAAAATTTTTCGAGGAATAAAACTTATCGCAAATTATTTTTAAAGAAACGTTTGTTATGTAACATTTTTCATGAATGCAATAATAAGCGAGATATTTCGATTTATTTAATTCAGGCCCTCTTATAACCCCCCTTTTAAATAATATATTTTGAATGCCATATAGCCTAAAATCTAAGTTACAACGAACTTAATTTATATTCCAATTTTCATCGAAATCTGTTCAGCCATTATCGCGCGAAAAGGTAACAAACATAATAATAATAATAATAATAATAATAATAATAATAATAATAATAATAATAATAATAATAATGTTTTATTTTCGCTGGCAGAGTTAAGGCCATAAGGCCTTCTCTTCCACTCAACCAGCCTTAATCAATACAATACATAAATTTAAATTACAAATATTTTCACTACACTTAAAAGGTTCTCCAGCAATAATCTTCACTACACATTTATTTAAATTTAGATAAATCTATAAGGTAAAGTACAGACATACAGACAGACAGACAGACATACAAACAAAAATTTCAAAAAAGCGATTTTCGGTTTCAGGGTGGTTAATTATATATGTTAGGACCAATTATTTTTGGAAAATCGAAAATTACCAGAAAAATTTTGGCTACAGATTTATTATTAGTATAGATCATATTTGTATTTAACTCGCAACTTTTTCTTAGCAATTAATTGTGTATTGATTTCGGACTGCGTAACACTAAAAATAGCGCGCTGCGTGCTGCATTTGGCCATAGTCTGTGGCTATCCACGGACTCTGATTCGGCTTGTATGTGAACATGACGTGCAAATTTTGCAGCTGCAGTAGAAAAGCCGCGAAGCAAAAGCAGCGACATATTGTGACAATACCTTTACTGACAGTTTATCATATTGCTGTACATAACCAATAATGTTCAGGTTTTAATCTGCGAAGTCATCGTGATGTACGTTTTCAAGTGTCAGTTTGTCAAGTGCTCGACATTGGAAACTAATCAACAAATAAACCACTTAGTCATCGTGATCACAATATTCCATCCCAGACACAATCAGACATTAACAAAACAGTACACTTTTGTTTACGGCGTTCTGTACATGTATTTTCAAATATGTAAAGCTTATGATTTATTTTAAAAATATGTTCTATTTATACAAATGTAAAAAAAAAAAAGAACACAATTTAAACCAACACGCCAGTACAATAAGAAACATAAACATAAAATGTTATTTATCCATAACTGATATCTAAACTGGTCTTTCTTTCACCGTCCTTAGCAACCTAAACAATGGCATTATTCACAGCAGTGCGTTAAAAGTTTTCAGCATTATAAGCAGCCTTTATCGTTAGTCAAAATCGTGCATAATATGCCACATTATCAGAGACCGGAAGTTTAGGCATTATGAATCATTAAAATAGGCGGTCAAAAAGGCATCATAAATAACTAAAATAGGCAGGCAAAAAGGCATTATAAATAGCTAAAATACGCAATAAAAGGCAATTACAAAAACCTTGCATTAGACCCACAATCTTGCACAGTCGAATGCAATCGACTCGATGTTGCAATTACTGTTGGAAGCAAAGAAATCGTCTTCCCAATAGCCTTGGAAAGTGCATTTTTGTGTTTGGTTGTACTGATATGTTCCGATATGAAATAGACTATTTAGCTAGCTAAAACAACGTCGCAATAAAAACTGAAAGAAAAATAACGTTAGATCCGCACTCATTGTTGCCTTGTCAAATAAACACAAGCGATAATTAAAACGCTTACTGTTATACATTTTTGCACGGCAGCGCTCATTGTTGCAAAGAAATATGATCTGACTGAAAGACAATAACATACATTCAGTGAAGTCACTTTCATTGTAACGGTTATAGAAATAAATTAAAATATACCTGTAGGCAATTTTTAATAATAAATTAATAAATAATAGATAAATAATAAATAAATAAAGGCATAAAAAGCATTTATTTGGTAAATTAGGCATTTATATCAAAAAAGGCAGAAAAGGGCAACATAAAACTGTGATGTTTCAATCACAAAGGTGTAATTCGTACAGATTTACTTTCAAAATGAAGATAGATTTAACACATTTAAAAAGGCATTCTGTCATAGTTTCGGTCTCTGCACATTATTAAACTAGTGCCGTAAAAATATCACCATGCCAACTAAAACGTCAAAGTTAACATTATGAAATGATTTGCCATTCTATAATATTTAATACATCATTGTTGTCATAGCAACCTCTTTCTTTATAGACCATGATATCGAACTACCCATAATTAAAAATCTGATGTTAGGCCTATTTCTTTATTAATTTTTTATTATGCTGTCGTACAAAAAATAACGTATGAAACACGTTTATAATGTTATACCGCTATTGTATTCGTCAAAATTAAGAAACTCGCTTCGCTCGTGCCATAAAAATTGACCCACGCCTTGTTTCATAATTATATTATTTAACTCACAGCAGTGAATTGACACTTTTTAAATTACAACAATAAAATCCATACATTCACTCATTTATAACTTCTTCAGAAACAACACATTGCAAAACAAAGGTCTACAATTTAATAGTACATTATGCAACGAGCCTATAATGATAGTAATTAAGAATCGAGTATGGATATTTATGAAACGTTTTACTGGCATATAAAAGAACTCCCGCGGGACAAAATTCCGGCACATCCGGCGACGCTGATATAACCTCTGCAGTTGCGAGCGTCGTAAAATAAAACATAACATTTTTAACATTTTATGAAACGAGCGCAAGCGAGTTTCATAATTTTCATACGAGCGTCTTAATTACCATTATAGGCGAGTTTCATACGACTTTTTATGCTCGACCATATTTCTATCTTAAAATTACCGGTATTCAGATGTATACAGTTTTTTGTATCTGACAAGATCGGAAGTGACCTTGTTCTAGGTCGTGAATTGTGAGATGTGCGCAGACGCGAAAGTATTGATTTTTTCCGAGGAACACTAATGTCATTGACCTTGACGTAGTCCCGTTAAACTTGATAATATTATAATATTATAACCTTGATTATTGAATTCGACATTGAAGAACGAGATGACAAATTGAATTTATTTGAATATTATTTACAATTAACGCTAATTATTATAGTAACAGAACATAACCTTCTGCGACAGTATTGGATTTCCAGCCTCCGTGACTTTTCGCTAATTCTCTTTCGATTGCATATCCGAGAATAATCGATCCTTGCGGTTTTATAACGGTACAAAGCTGACTTGTCATTGGCTGAACACATGTAAGCTGAGTTATCATTGGCTGAAGACCTGTACTTTAATGAGTAGGGGTACTTTAATGACATGCATTAAAGGACAGCTACCAGGTGTATAATTAGTATATTTCGGCATGGTCGAGTATAAAATTAAATTTAGATACCAGTAATGGATAAAATATTGTAATAGCATACGAAAGTAAACAGATTTTATGCGCTCGTGAAAATTATCACCCTCGGCTTCGCCTCGGGTACTAAACTTTCCATTCGCAGGTAATATCTAATTTTACTCTTTTACACTATAAATTACTATTAAACATTATACAGGGCGTTTAAAAAATGATGGTCAATAGTTTATAGGTGAGAACTATAAACTAACTCAAGTAAAAACGCTCCAATAGGCCTATATATTTGTCCGCAATTAACCGTTGTCGAGATTTTGCATATTCCTCGCTGACTTAGAGCAGGCGTGCAGACATCCTTAACTGAATTCTACTTACAGCATGTGTTCAAAATGTTGTCCATGCGTCTGAACGCAATGTTGGGGTCTTCTCCGTAGTGAGCTGCAAATCCTGTCGGGCAGTCCTGGATCATTCCTTATTTGCTGTAAGGTACGTTCAATTCGAAATCGCAATTCCTGAAGTGTGTTGACATCAGAAGTGTAAATCAGGCTTTTTACATAAACCCGAACCCAGAAATATAATCGGATTTAAATCCGGTGACCTGGAAGGCCACGGTACAGGTCCTACTCTGCCTAAGGGGATATCGCATGAACGGTTCATTTGCAGGCCAATGTTTTTTAGAAATTTTTTTCTTCTTTCAGTTTGTACTTTTCATCTGTAAATTATTGACCATCATTTTTAAACATCCTGTACAGTTACATATTTTCATTTCACCATTATTAAGGTGCTTTTGTGCGAGATCGTGCGTATTTGCTTGGTTTCCGCACAAAACCAATCAGCGGAAAGTCTAAAATTCCACATTCAGTATTCCCAACGTAACACACATAACAATTTCCCTCTTCTTACCGCTTAATTGACATATTGATTTTACTGCTTTAGGCTTTTAACATATTATTTTTAGAGACGTTCAATATAGTAATAATTATAAATTGGAAACTTACCACTGCAATTTCACCTAAATTGCACTGTTAATTTATTGTTTTTAAATATTTGCAAAAATTAAGTAAACTCTACAACTCCACTAAAGTTACTCCATTCGTGATCCAAGTAACATTAAGGAAGTCATGAAAAAATCAACAAGATTCCAGACTCATCATGTTATTACTGCAATATGTTATATAAATAATATTGTTAAAATATTAAAATGAAAAATAAATCATTACATAACCTTACCGTTTGTTTTAAGTCGCATTTATAGACTGGAGGTAAACAAAAAGACAGACGTATATCACGGCCTGCTGGAGTATAGTACACACAGAAAATATTTTAAAGCAACAATGTTGAAGATAGATATTTTTGTTTTGCAAATTTGCCGTCATTGAACAGAAACCAAGATGGAGATTTCATTGCAACTAATTAGAAATTCGTCTTTCAGGTATGTAATAAACGATCTTCGCACAAAATAATGTACGATACACGAGCGGTATGTTTTCTTTCAATCCTCGGAAATTAAAAAAGCTCAACTACGTTTCGCTTTTTCAAACTTTTCCTCGAACATGAAAACTTCAGCATACCGCTCTTGTAACGTATATTACTATTTCATTGAGAATATTTGTATAGAACTATATTATGACATTTTATAACATACATATCTGTTCTTTACGAAATAAGTGAAAAGAGTTTACATGGGGAATATGTAGCCTATAGAAGAACTTTGTAGGAAGAATGTGCTTTTTAGATTAATATTATGCGCATCTGAAGATATTACCACTACATAACTTCAGCAGAGAGCATAGAACGTGTATGAGGGAGTGTGTTTGCATTGTATAGTTACTTAATATTAAAACAAATTTAAAACTATTATACACAATTACAGTTCATTTAACAATGAATAAATGCATTTTATCCTCCATATCGAACCAATCCTATTGCGGCTATGAGCACGCACTGCATACATGTCAGTTGTCTTGCTTAATCGATCGTTTACACCATATCCTGCAACATAAACAGCACGCGTCACATTTCCAGTTCCTCCGCATCTTCTATAATTTTAAATTTTAAGTCTTTCGCTGCAAGTAAAGGATCGCAATATCATAAATTTAGTGGTACTCATTTTCAGAATTGAAAATATAAGACGCACAAACTATGGACTTATATAGTTATGACACTTTAACTTCTTTCTGATACATCCAAACGCCATTTAACAACGTTAACAATTGAAATACCCGCTCGAGAAGATTACGGTATGCGCTACCACCTTAGAGTTGCGCAGGAGGAAAATCGGGCAATGTAGCCAACTTCATTTCGAATAAGCCGCGCACCCGTAATTTTTACTTGTATATTTCGGAAAAAGAAAATGCGCGAGAAAATACGGTAGGCCTATAACTTTTATTTCAAATTCCAATTATGCTCACAATAACAATCATGAACAGCATAAATGTTTCACGCAGTTATAGGAATTCGATGGATTCCCCGTCACTTTTCCCCCTTTTATACGTAGAAATCCACCGTTGTGAAGTAACGGTTAGCTCATCTGACCATGAAACTAGCGGGTCCGGGTTCAAATCCTGGTTGGGATAAGTTACATGGTTGAAGATTTTCTGGGGTTTTCTCTCAATGCTGGGTAACTTTCGGCGCTGGACTATGGACTCATTTCGCTGGTATTATCATTTTAATTTCGTTAAGATGCTAGATAACGACAGCAGTTGATAAAACGTCGTATAATGAATAAATTAAAACAAGGGGAAATACATTATGAACAAGGAGAATTCAGGAAGTATAAGAGGAATACAAAGAATACAAGAGAAATACTAGGAGAATAATGGGAAATGCAAGGAGAAAAGAGAGAATACAAGAAGAACCATGGGAATACAAGAAGAACAATGAAATACAAGGAGAACAATGAGAATACAAGGAGAACAATGAGAATACGAGGAGAAAAATGGGAATACGAGGAGAATGAGAATACGAGGAGAATAATGTGAATACAAGGAGAACAATGAGAATACAAGGAGAACAATGAGAATACGAGGAGAAAAATGAGAATACGAGGAGAACAATGAGAATACGAGGAGAACAGTGAGAATACGAGGAGAATAATGAGAATACGAGAACAATGAGAATACGAGGAGAATAATGAGAATACGAGGAGAACAATGATAATACGAGGAGAATAATGAGAATACGAGGAGAACAATGAGAATACGAGGAGAATAATGAGAATACGAGGAGAACAATGAGAATACGAGGAGAATAATGAGAATACGAGGAGAATAATGAGAATACAAGGAGAAAATGATAATACGAGGAGAATAATGAGAATACAAGGAGAACAGTGAGAATATGAGGAGAATAATGAGAATACGAGGAGAATAATGGGAATACAAGGAGAAAATGATAATACGAGGAGAATAATGAGAATACAAGGAGAACAATGAGGATACGAGGAGAATAATGAGAATATGAGGAGAACAATGAGAATACGAGGAAAACAATGAGAATACGAGGAGAACAATGAGAATACGAGGAGAATAATGAGAATATAAGGAGAATAATGAGAATACAACGAGAACAATGAGAATACGAGGAGAACAATGAGAATACGAGGAGAATAATGATAATACGAGCAGAATAATGAGAATACAAGGAGAAAAATGAGAATACGAGGAGAACAATGAGAATACACGGAGAACAATGAGAATACGAGGAGAATAATGAGGATACAAGGAGAACAATGAAAATACATAGAGAACAATGAGAATACAAGAAGAATCAGAATACAAGGAGAACAATGAGAATACGAGGAGAACAATGAGAATACGAGAACAATGAGAATACGAGGAGAACAATGATAATATGAGGAGAACAATGAGAATACGAGGAAAACAATGAGAATACGAGGAGAACAATGAGAATACGAGAACAATGATAATACGAGGAGAATAATGAGAATACGAGGAGAACAATGAGAATACGAGGATAACAATGAGAATACGAGGAGAACAATGAGAATACAAGGAGAACAATGATAATACGAGGAGAACAATGAGAATACGAGGAGAATAATGAGAATACGAGGAGAATAATGAGAATACGAGGAGAACAATGAGAATACGAGGAGAACAATGATAATACGAGGAGAATAATGAGAATACGAGGAGAACAATGAGAATACGAGGAGAACAATGAGAATACGAGGAGAACAATGATAATACGAGGAGAATAATGAGAATACGAGAACAATGATAATACGAGGAGAACAATGATGATACGAGGAGAATAATGAGAATACGAGGAGAACAATGAGACTACGAGGAGAACAATGATAATACGAGGAGAATAATGAGAATACGAGGAGAACAATGGGAATGCGTGGAGAACAATGAGAATACGAGGAGAACAATGATAATGCGAGGAGAACAATGAGAATACGAGAACAATGATAATACGAGGAGAATAATGAGAATACGAGGAGAACAGTGAGAATACGAGAACAGTGAGAATACGAGGAGAACAGAGGAAATATTAGGAGGAGAAGGAGGATGTATTCTTGTTTGACAGTCAATTCCGAAGCTACCTTCCTCCCAAATCTAGTGATGAAAAAGACGTAGTTCTACGTAAAAAAATATATATTCAGTGATGTAGCGTGCTTTCACACACGTAGGAAGGTCAATCGATCTGACTGTTGCTGATCAGCCAAAAACCAACTGCATTTACTTATGTGAAAAAGACTCTCAAAAAGTAGGCCCTATATGTTATGTTGGTTGGTATGACTCAATCAAAGGTCTACGGGCGTTGCTCTTTTCTTCAGAGGCAACTAATCTTTGAAACACCAACTTCGTAGCCCTTTAACAAGATGGAGAACCATGTCATTATGCGAGAATCGCTGAAGCTTATCTCGACAATCGCTTTCCAGGTCGATTTATTGGACGTGGAGAATTTCTAACTTAATGACATTGTAACATCACAGTCTAATAGACTTTGGTAATATCATGATTTGAATCTTTGTATTTATTTAAACGTATGCAAATCATAACTGGCTTTTATTGCAGTTCATAAAATTCTGCAAAATTTGATTTATTTAGACAAACAGAATTGTTGGCAAAGAAACAGTTAATATGTCGGTTATATTTAAATACAATTATGTATTTTCATAAATAGTGTAACAGACTATGTAGGCCCTAATGTATCAAGACGATATTCAGGATATGCAATAAAACAGATTTCGTTTAGATTATATTCCACTTGCAAATTCTTGTGTTCATAGATACGTAGATATTTTCCTTGTTTGTACCATGTGACAAAGGGGAACCGGAGAGGGGGGCAATCATTATATCCCCTCCTAGGTCCTCGCCTGTTACTGAAGAACCTGCGATTTGTGTGAAAAATAAAGTACGTACGTGAGTAACGCTACGTATGTCAGATCTCTTGCGTCGAGTGAGTTGCCAGTGACGTAGCATGACGCGTCAGATTCGAGATAGAGTTGCAGCCGCCCAGATAACTGTTCTCCTGAGCAAGCATTACAATGCAGTTTCAACACGATAGCGTGATGGAAGTGATCAGCTAGCAGACATGTCGGACATAGTGACGGTCGAGGTGGCGCAGGGCAAACTCCGTGGCAGGGAAGCTACCACCAAGTCAGGCGTCACCTACTACAGCTTTCAGGGCATTCCGTACGCCAAGTCCCCAGTCGGACCCCTGCGCTTCAAGGTGAGTCTTTCAAATGAGAGCAAGTAGCCAGCTTAGCGACCTTGGTACCTGAATGTCGAGGCGTACATGCATGAGTGTACTAGGCGACAATTAAAGCAAACGTAAGAAAGAAAACTGAGAGGAAAATGATCTCGAATAAATCTCCAATTCGGTATTTTATTCATGCAATGACTTAAAATTAAGTATATTTACTTTCGAGTAAAATTTTGACATTAATGTCAGTATTCTTCTGTCAAGTTGACATACATACTGAAAATATAGACAATATATCTCTTATAATAAATAAAATATGTACTTGTTATATTATGTAGGCGTACGTATTTATTTGTACAGAACGGTCTCAGTACACACAAGGCTATGGCACCTTTAATTTATTTGGAAGCCATGGTATTGTGTTCGAACCCCATCTAGGACATGTCGGATCTCGGATGTCAATGTGACACGCTATGTTGTCTTAGTTGCAGGGTTGCCAACCCGTGGCCACAGGTTATCACCAGATCTCGATTTAAAAAATCTCCAGATTAAAAAATGACAAAATTATGCCCACATTTCCCCACAATACTGTTTTGCATCTGAGATATGACATCGTTTTCTGAAAGTAATTTTATTTCTAACATGTTTATAATCCACAAAAATATATTATCTCATTTATAATTCACAAAGTATGTCACATTATATAATATCGAACTGAAGCACATACCGTACAAATTTTATTATAACTTATTTTGCAATATCCTAACTTTTAAGGTCTAGCCGTAGAGTTTGGAGGTACTGGATCTTCCGAGCGGTGTAAAGTCCATATGTTTTCCACTGCCCCTTTCAGGAGATCATAAGTATAACAACATTTTCTTTCTCTAAGCAATCCAGATTTTACAAACTCGATAGAATGAACAGTTTCAACTGTCATTCTATTCTTGAATTTACTTTTGTTGTGTAGCGAAATTTTAATTTTAGAAACTAATGCAGAAATACTGCTATATTTTAGTGAAATCTACTTCTAAATGTAATTCAGCACGTTTTACTAAACCTGTGCTTGTCATTTTAAGGGTTCAGAAGCTCAGACATATGGTCTCCAAAAATGTTAAATGGGTCATGCCAGTGTGAACGCATTATTATAAACTCTGTAAGTAATAAAATCATAATTCCGAAAGACCTGGGTTGCATGCATCCCGCATTATAGTTAAAATATTGTTATTTCCCGTAGGCTATAGGTCTATTAATTGACAAAAGTTATTCTATACGCTCAAAATATTACCATTCAATATTCTTGAGTGAATTAAATACCAGATTTGACACCAGAATAGTAGAGAAAACATTAGAAGTTCGACATGTCGACAAACAAAATTGGCACCACGTGGTATTTAAAACACCAGAGCTGGTGCCAAAATCACTAGATTGGCAACCCTGTTTAATTGAGTTCTGACGTCGTGCTGATGTTAGTGATGGTAAGATCTTTCGCAAAAATTTCCCTCCTCTTTCATAAAAATTTCCCTTTTGTCATAACTTTCTCCCCAAATTAATATTATAAAAAATATTATTCTTTGGTGATATTTATAAATCGAATATAAAAGCATAAAATGATTCCATGTGCTAAAACAAACTTTCAAATGTTTCAGAAAATTGAAGGGTTCAGAACCATAGTGGGCCAAGCGCCATTTACTAAAACCGTAGAAAACAAGGGTTAAAATGAAGTTGTTACCATAATTCAATGGAAACATATAGCAAGTAATATAAAGTATACACATTAAAACTAAATGATATGTCAATCTTCATTAAACTATGGTATTCACTTAACTTTAACCCTAGATTTCTCCGTTTTTAATAAATGGCGCTTGGCCCACTATGGCTCTGAATCCTTCAATTTTCAAAACTTAATTCACTAAAACGAAATGCAATACGTAGGCCCTAATTTAATGTCCGTAGGCTACATTTCTAATACACATTCACAGACATTACAAATTGTTTAAACTAAACTTATTCTACAGATAAAAATTGGAAAACTCTTTTGATGCGTTAAGAATGTTCAATAATTTCCATCTTCTTCTTCATGACCATCACTGTCACAATAAATAGGCTATCTTAGTACCATTTCATAGCACAAAGATGAGTATCTGCCACTTAGAAGTCTGAAGTAAATTCTTTTGCTTCGTGTCGCGTGGTTTTCTACGCGGTCCTCTCGCCCAATTTTCTATTTACTCTGCTTCCAAGCTTCAATTCCGTATATAAATTTCGATATTTTCCAAATTAAAGTCTTCAAGAAAATCGGAGCGTTGGCTTTCGCGTGTCGCCTTGGATATTTCGGGCGAGCTTACAGAAATGACTCTCGCACAGTCCAAGGGTTCAGATTTCTTCTATTGCGAAAGATTGCGGCGCACCCCTTTTCTTTCTCGTTCTATCAGTCTTTTAACATCTTCGCTGATTCTGCTCTGTTGCTGTTATTTTGTGCTTTTGTTATTATCCCTCATGTGGTAGCTATTAGGTTACGTTCATTTTCGGTTTTCACCTTTTAAATTTCTCTAACGTTGCTCCAATTAAAACGACGAAAATTGGAGTGAGACAAATGGACAGCAGACTAGGGGATCACATAGACATTTCTTCTCAGCCCAATCTCTCGAGCGTTCGCGTACCTTTTAAGTTTTTTCCCCCATTTCCCCTTTTATCCATCTTCATCCATCCATCCATTAATTTATTCAATTTCATAAACATACATATTTAAAATACACAATTTGTATTTTAATTCAGATATAAATTTGGGAGGGACTACAACAATACTGTATTGTGTGTAGCGCATAAAATGGAAGTTTCATTTTTTATAGGATTAATTTCATTTTTGTGTAGTCAGCCATTTCAAGAAAATAAACTACAAACGGGGATAACACTGGTAGCACAAAAAAAAACTAACTTGTCTTCGAAAGCATAAGATGTATTATCGCCGCGCTCTCATGGTTAACATTCGGCAGGTCTTTGAGCGGCCTCGTGCATAATATTCGGCAGGTCTTTGAAATTTAATTGCATTATTGTTTTCAATTTCTTATGTCGCCGCTCCAATCACTCGCCTCAATTTCAATATTGCAACCAATAAGCTGTTTCCATTATTAAACGACACCTACTTGTCTAATCCACGTGGACTAAAACCGAGGTTGCAATATCTTGTGCTGAGGACGAACATTAAGGTATGTGATTAAAAATTATTATTAAAGAGTTATTATTAAGAGACAAGAATGTCAACGTACTCATATATGAAATAATAATAATAATAATAATAATAATAATAATAATAATAATAATAATAATAATAATAATAATAATAATAACCATTTACAATATAACAAACTAGTGCTTATTCTTACCGAGGAAGTAGACGTGACAACGTGACGCTTAGAGTGAAACCTACAGAGCAACAATCGGTCGGCAAAATTATGTTTTAAAAGCACACCGCACGTTATTGTATGATGCCGGCATGTTAAGCATGAGGCCGCGGCGATAATACGTGAGATTTGGAACAACTAAAGAGACAATTTATTGGCTATAACATAAAATGATGTGGATGGATATGTGCAATATTTGATGGACATATATTGACAACTTTGGTCATTTTCCCACAGAATCTACCAATACTTATTTACAAATGGCTTTTAAGGAACCCGGAGGTTCATTGTCGCCCTCACATAAACTCGCCATCGGTCCATATCCTGAGCAAGATTAACCCAGTCTCTACCATCATATCCCACCTCCCTCAAATCCAGTTTTGTATTATCCTTCCATCTACGTCTCGGCCTCCCCAAAGGTACCTACAGAGTCTACCAATATAAATAATAAAGTGTCCTGACATAGTTGTAAAAAGTAATGTGTCCACTTGAAGTACGCACACTGACTCAAAAACGGCCAGGAACATGGTTTCTTGTAGCGGTAAGTATAAAAACTGCAAACGTATATTAAATAATTTAAAAACAATGTGGCATCACTTCTACGAACCAATTTCTGTAACCCGCTAGATATGTTTAATAGTGATTGAACAAGTGTTCTGAATTAAAATCGTCCAGAAAGTCGAAGTTTTTACACCAATGCCTAAAAATAACAATATGAATCGGAAAGGTAAGAAAGTGAATATTAAAAACATACGGCATTAAAAGTTCATGAAAATGTGTCAACTATGCATTAATTTGTCTATAATCGTCTCAACTGTCATTAATTTTTGGTCAATGTTACTTATGTCCCACCCACTATAGAGACATAGGCCAATTTTACACATATTTAGTATAACTTGCTTCTTTGACAGGTTAGGTTTGGTTAGTTCAGGTTTTTGTTATAGCCTACCTTGCATATATGATTATAGCGCAACAATGGCAGTGATAAAAGTGAAATATTCGTTCAGTGGGCGTTGGATACTCTACATTCACCTAATTTTTTTTTTTTTTTCATTATGGATCTTGAAGGACAAACATACATATTAGAACAAAGAATTGAGGTTTATGATACGCAATGGTGTGAAGATTCAATATCTGACTGAAGGAAATGAGTTTCTGGCAAGAATTGTGACGTGGATGAAACGTGGATATATTACTGAAAAGCCAGAATTCAAGAGATGGAGCATGGAGTTAAGGCAGCCAACTTCAACCCTTAAAAAAATAAAACCTCATTCATCTGCAAGCAAAGTAATATTCTGGGATATTAAAAAGGTAATTTATTATAATTTTCTGAAAAATCGTCAACATTACTGTAGACACGTCGTGGCACGAAAGGGAGATCCTTCTTCAGGATAACGCCCATCGTCACTGTGCCCAAGCCACCGTCGGAAACATTGGACAACTGGAAAATTCTGCCGCATCCCCATTATAGAGTAGATGTCGTACCATCATATTATCACATAGGCCTAGACTATTTGCTCCCATGAAAGACACATTGAGAAGAATCAAATTCGATGAAGATAAAATGGAAACAAAAGTGGAAGACTAGCTATATCAGAATAAATATTCTGCTTTGCAGAAATTAGGAAGCTTGTAGAGTAATGGAACGTATTGTGAAGTGACAAAAATTACAGGTTGTTAAAATACGTAGCCTTATCTGTTTTCTTTGCAACATCTCACAGAAAGAAAAAGGAGTAGCCTATAATTTACAAACACATAATATAGCTGTTTATAGATTATGAAAAGGCGTTTGGCAAAGTAATACAACTAAGTTATGGGAGGTGTTAAAAGGTGAAAGTGTTCCTAGCCCACTAACAAAAACGGAGCAAAGGTTATATTATTATAATACAAAAATAACAATTGACAAAAGAAAACAATAAAAAGTGACGAAAGAAATTAATGGTGAGATTCGAGAAAGATGTCCTTTTCATCTGTATTTTTTAATATTTATTTGCACGATGCCACCTGAAAATGTTTCAAGTAAAATATTGATGAAATCAATATACGACAACAAATTCCACAATTTGGGACATCTGGCCGACACCTACGGCTGACCACTAGGATCCAGAATACAAAGCAGAGGTTAAATTAAAAATACAATATGATTGCGGAGAGAATACGGAACAATGATAAATTAAAAAATAAAGTACAATTTGATTTCTGAGAAACATGAGATGAAAGTACATTGAAGAGTAATGAAATGAAGTAAAAAAAAATATTACGTAGTATTATACAAGTGACTGTGTAAAATGGATAATGAATCTCTCAATACCATTAAACAAATTTTGTTAATGTCCTCATTAGAAAATTTAAGAGAAAGGATAATGGTTTTGGTTAACTTAAATGAAGTTCCCCTAGCGCCAAAAAAGAAGTCTTTTCACTTCCCACTGCATTTGATTTGCCGATAACCAAGTCGTAATTGTAGATTCAGAAGACGATCTCCAAAGTCTATACAGTCTTAAACTTAATATAGCCTATCTGTAAATAAAACAAAAATGATAGTTTTTATTGATTTAAGTCCTAGAGAAGCCAAAATAGTGATATGCAATGAAGTAATTGAAAAAAATGTAATGGTTTTAATTGAGCAAGTTATGGATTTAACTACCTTAGATGCAATATTTCTTACCTAAAAATATAGATAGCCCTATTAAAAATAAACATATGAAATATCTATAGTTGTGTGAAAAGATTAAGCGACATTTAAATAAAATGACAATAAAACAATTGACCTTATCAACCTAAACAATTAGGCTACTTCTTTTATGACAGCATAACTTGTGTCGTAATAGTACATTATGCAACGAGCCTATAATGATAGTAATTAAGAATCGAGTATGGATATTTATGAAACGAGCGCTAGCGAGTTTCATAATTTTCATACGAGCTTCTTAATTACCATTATAGGCGAGTTTCATACGACTTTTTATGCTCGACCATATTTCTAGCTTGAAATTACCGGTATTCAGATGTATACATTTTATTTGTAGGTATCTGACAAGATCGGAAGTGACCTTGTTCTAGGTCGTGAATTGTGAGATGTGCGCAGACGCGAAAGTATTGATTTTTTTCCGAGGAACAATAATGTCATTGACCTTGACGTAGTCCCGTTAAACTTGATAATATTATAATATTATAACCTTGATTATTGAATTCGACATTGAAGAACGAGATGACAAATTGAATTTATTTGAATATTATTTACAATTAACGATAATTATTATAGTAACAGAATATAACCTTCTGCGACAGTATTGGATTTCCAGCCTCCGTGACTTTTCGCTAATTCTCTTTCGATTGCATATCCGAGAATAATCGATACTTGCGGTTTTATAACGGTACAAAGCTGACTTGTCATTGGCTGAACACATGTAAGCTGAGTTATCATTGGCTGAAGACCTGTACTTTAATGAGTAGGTGTACTTTAATGACATGCATTAAAGGACTGCTACCAGGTGTATAATTAGTACATTTCGGCATGGTCGAGCATAAAATTAATATTATGCAACGATTTGTCGTGAAATAATATCACAGTCTAGTATATACAGTCACGAAGCTTGAGTTGTTGAGGGTACTAGGAACAATAGGCTGCGCCGGTACTATTTCGCATTGTCTGTGATGAGACGATAGTAGCGATCCTAGTGGTTAGCAACTATCTATGGATGCATATTCCCTACATATGAGCTTCGTGACTGTATATACTAGACTATGATAATATTTAATACATTGTTGATGTCATAGCAACCCCTTTCTTCATAGACCATGATATCGAACTACCCACCATTTCAAAATATTGGATATGTTATTTCTTTATTAAATGTTTTATAATGCTGTTGTACAAAAAATATCACTTATTATGAAACACGTTTATAATATTCGCTCGTTTCCTAAATATTGATTCATGCAATAAAGTCTATAACATTATAAACCTGTTTCATAATATACTACTGTGGATTCAGAAACGCAAAAAACTAGATTTAGTCAAAATTTAAAAACATACTTTCAACAATGCGTTCATTTTCTCCTTTGTATCACGAAATGAAAAAGTATTAGGTACATGACAATAGTGGGTTTTGCAATGCTTCTCTTTTTTCGCAAACCTTTGTACTCTAAATCTTCATTACCTCATTTGAAGTGCACATTATCTTTAATCACGTCTAAAGCTAGGTACGAAGTCCACAACTCCATCACCTCACGTGTCACAAAATTCCGACTCACACAGTGACGTCTCTTTTATACTGCACACACTAAAACAATAGGTATTGCGCAAACCTGTAACGAGAAAATATGTGCGTTTTACAAAGGGATTAGTGTCTTTTCCTCTTGTGTCATTTACACCAAGAAAGCATTTTAGATAGTTAAATAACTCAGTGCAGGCAGCTTTAGCTCTTCTCGTTTCATGTTTACAGTACTATAAAAGAAAGAGAACTTTTGACCTCACTTCATCTTACAGGAAAGTCAACAGTATTATCAACAAAAATTGGGCCGTATTACACTCTTTCGTACGTTCACATAATATTTCACTCGTTAAGCGTTTGCATGTCGCACGACATCAATATGAATAACGGAAAAGAATTCAGTACATAACACTGATAATCTATAGTCACCACATCCTTGCTGTCCTTACGTCATAATTTGAATTTCTAGTTAGAAATGGAGAGTAACTTGCCTTGGAAATGACATAAAATCATGTGAGGGAGAGGATGGTACTTCCCGTATGTGACGTAACTTGATTCATTAACGTTGCCATGTTAAATCTCGAGTACGTTTTAGAACAAGCGCATAAAGTTTGCATGTTAGTGTTCAATTATGTCAAGAGACATGATTAAAAAAGAATGTGTCACGGAGGTGACAGAAGTTTCATTATTAGCACAGTCTAGTATATACAGTCACGAAGCTTGAGTTGCGAGGGTGCTAGGAACAATAGGCTGTGCCGGTATTATTTCGCATTGTCTGTAATGAAGTGATATTAGCGATCCTAGTGGTTAGCAACTATCTATGGATGCATATTTACTACGTATTGAGCTTCGTAACTATAAATGCTAGACTGTGATTATACGTTCTACATGTTTCGTGGTGATCAGTTCCTTTAACATGTTGTGAATAATAACACTAACATATTAATTTTCTTAAACTATTATTAAAATACATACTTCAATCAAATCATGTAGGCCTATTATACACCCAAAAAGAGTATGAATGTTTGGTTACTTAATTAAATACAAAAACATTCTCTATAATTAAAGAATTATGAGCTTTGACTTGACACTTGCAATGGCCAAAAATGGTCAATTTTGTGATTTTTTTTTTAAATTTTATGTCATTTTGTACTCTAATTCTTTAGGTTCAAGATGGTGTTTGTTTCATGTAAATCTGATAAATTATTTTCGATATATAAATATTTTAGTACAACGCTGCAGATTTAAAGACCCCATATAGGCTCAAGCTTCATCCCTTATTTCCTGGAGTACTGATTTTACGATACATCGCTAAATTTATTTATCAGACTAGAGGTTAAACTTGTCAGAATATAATCTTAAAATTCTATGAAAGTAGTAAGCGAGTATTAATAATCAATTTCACAACTTTAACAAGCATAAGTGTGAGTAGTACCGAAAAACTTTACCTACATCTACCCTTAACATTTGCTTTACAACCGGGGCAAACCTTAGAAAAAGCCCAAAAATGTGTTCAAGTGACCAGCCCAAGCTGAGTCAAGTTACTGTATCACTTACTTACTTACTTACTGGCTTTTAAGGAACCCGGAGGTTCATTGCCGCCCTCACATAAGCCCGCCATTGGTCCCTATCCTGAGCAAAATTAATCCATTCTCTATCATCATATCCCACCTCCCTCAAATCCATTTTAATATTATCTTCCCATATACGTCTCGGCCTCCCTAAAGGTCTTTTCCCCTCCGGCCTCTCAACTAACACTCTATATGCATTTCTGGATTCGCCCATACGTGCTACATGCCCTGCCCATCTCAAACGTCTGGATTTAATGTTCCTAATTATGTCAGGTGAAGAATACAATGCGTGCAGTTCTGTGTTGTGTAACTTTCTCCATTCTCCTGTAACTTCATCTCTCTTAGCCCTAAATATTTTCCTAAGAATATTATTCTCAAACACCCGTAGTCTCTGTTTCTCTCTCAAAGTGAGAGTCCAAGTTTCACAACCATACAGAACAAGCGGTAATATAACTGTTTTGTAAATTCTAACTTTCAGATTTTTCGAAAGCAGACTGGATGATAAAAGTTTCTCAACCGAATAATAACAGGCATTTCCCATATTTATTCTGTGTTTAATTTCTTCCCGAGTATTATTTATATTTGTTACTGTTGCTCCCAGATATTTGAACTTCTCCACCTCTTCAAAAGATAAATTTCCAATTTTTATATTTCCATTTCGTAAAATATTCTGGTCACGAGACATAATCATATACTTTGTCTTTTCGGGATTTACTTCCAAACCTATCTCTTTACTTGCTTCCAGTAAAATTCCCGTGTTTTATTACTGTATCACGCCTATAGTAATATTTTCTATTAATGCCTTAACTATTCACAATTCATAGTTACGAGTAACGGATTGACAATCACATTTACATACATTTTAAAGCAAGAATGCGGTGATTTGCTTGCCTCGCATAAATCCACTAGGCCTATTTTTCTTAAGTTATGTATTTGACAACCTTTTTCAGTAGATATTGAATGATCACCCACAATATTTCTGTGAATAATTAATTTTAAGAAAACAAGATGCTTAAAACTGAGAATTATTATATTATGTATATTCAATTTGGTTTGTACCTTTCTGTTACCGGTGAAGGCCCCACAACCAGCGGACTGTTGGAATGGAGTGCGAGATGCTCTTGTTGAGGGCCCCATGTGCGCCCAGATGGAACTCTTCAAAAAGGAATTCAAGGGAGAAGAGGACTGTCTATACCTCAACATATATACACCCAAGGTAACCAACGATCTTCCGTACTATTTGTTTAGTATGCAACCAGATGCCTCAATTTGTATGAATGAATTAATAATTATTAGGAAATGAACATCAGTCAATCAAATAAGTCGCTCAGATAGGAATTAGGGAGGAAAGTACTTAAAAATTATATATAACGCGTCCTTGTAAGAGAACATGAGGTCGGGTGTAAGAATTTTTGTGAACTTCAAACAGACTGGCCACTTGTCCCAATCCGAAGGTCTGTTTGTTTTTCGTACGTTTCGTCTGCAATATCCGCAGGGCTTATCGTCTAGCTCATCCCTCGAAATGTTGCCTTGGCTCCATCTGAAATATCGTAGAAAAAGCTACTGTCTTTCCCTACTTTTTCGTATAGTGCATTTCTCCACCCTTATCCTGCTCCCATTTTCAGAATTTATCCACCCACCATAACCTAGACACACGATCACAACACGCCTCAATATCCATACCCTCCCGCCAAACATCCTCATATTCATCTTCATCCACTGTAAAGGTTCCTCGAATTTGAAATTCCTTACCGAGTAATGTCGTAATAATTCCCGTTATTAATAGTAGTTGTTTCAGATTTCCAATTTTTTTAAGTTTATCAGAATTATAACTGGATAAATATTCAAATTACCTCAGGATGTTGTCATTATTATTGTTATTATTATTATAATATCTTGTATATCTTTGTAATACTATTTTATATTATTCCATTCTTCATTTATGATTCTATTATTTCATTTGTAATTATCATTTTAATTAATTGCCATTAATTTAATTATTTCTTTGTACTTTTGTTGTAAATTATTGCCAATGTTTTTGTCATATTGTTTGTGCTAAACTGTAATTGGCCTCTGGCTGTTGTACAGCACATTAAATATAAGTAAATAAAATAAATAAATAAATAAATTATTATTATTATTATCATTATTATTATTATTATTATTATTATTATTATTATTATTATTATTATATTAATAGCAGTAGTACTATTACTGGTTATTATTATTATTATTATTATTATTATTATTATTATTATTATTATTATTATTATTATTATTATTATTTACTTCTACTCTTACCATTTAATTTACAGTCATATTGTTGTATGTTCTATAATATATTATGAAGTCTGACTAGTGTAATATGTAGCTACTCGGCGATGTATGCAATGGAGGGGGAAAGGAACTGGCCATCCTACCCAATTATCTCCTGGTTTAGTTGCCTCATGAGTGGTGCCTTGTTGGTATCACTTGTGAGGTTGAGACCTACTGTATCTTCGGACAGTTGACTCCCCTGGGTACTGCAAACCCAGCATTCTCCAGTCTTTCCCCTTTTCTGCCTTCCTCTTAGTCTCCGCATATGATCCATATATCTTAATGTTGCCTATCATCTCATACGTTCCTCTGCTCCGAACTCTTCTCCCCTTCACCATTCCTTCCAGTGCATCCTTCAGTAGGCAGTTTCTTCTCAGCCAGTGACACAACTAATTCCCTTTTCTCGTCCTGATCTGTTTCAGCATCGTTCTTTCTTCACCCATTCATTCATTCATTCATTCATTCATTCATTCATTCATTCATTCATTCATTCATTCATTCATTCATTCATTCATTCATTCATTTATTTTATTCCATAAATCTTACATGAGCAATGAAGCTTTAAGATGTGGAACAAGTCAAAATTTTACAATATTACAATTACAATTTTTACCAATTTTTATAGTTTTACAATTTAGTAATTTTCTACAATTTTTACAATTTTGTGCATTTTTTTACAATATTTTGGCGAGATGTAGTGAGATGAGGTGAGGTCCGAGGATTCGCCAAAATATTACCCGGCATTTGCCTTTTGGTTGGGGAAAACCTCGGAAAACCCCAACCAGGTAATCAAATCAAAGGGGGGTAATCAAATCAAAGGGGTTTAACTCTTTCCAACACAGCTTCATTTCTCATTCTGTCTGTTCATTTCACATGCTCCATTCTTTTTCATAATTGTTTTAATAATGCAAGACATTTAGAGAAGCTCGAAAGGTGTTGTAATAGGGCTAGGGCTGTGTATATCGGTGGCCCATTTCTTTTACAACTCATCCAGATATTTTTCGTAGCGCCTTAGGAAAACTAAAGGCAGAATGAGTGTCTCAACTTAGAAGCCTGTATAAATGACTGTTTCAATTTCTAATTTTGTTCTGACATTTGTTATTGTAGGAATAAGTAATCTGCTTCAATTTTCTTTTAATAATAATAATAATAATAATAATAATAATAATAATAATAATAATAAATTAATAATAATTATTTTTATAATTATTATCATCATCATCATCATCAACATCAACATCTTATACTTGCACACAAACTTTAATAACAGACTTCAAAAATAATTTGCAAAGAGTCCTGCAAGTACTGCAGATTCTAGCAATAACATTACAATTTATGTACCTCCACAAACAAAACAAAATACTGGCACTTCTAGGAAAATAGCTACAGCAAAAATTTTCATATCTAGGCAGCACTATTAGAAGAACTCTAAAAGAAAAGCTACTTATAACATTAAAACCTTATCTCAGATTATACAAGGTAATGGCAGTTCCGACTCCACTCTGTGACGTTGAATTTTGGTCTCTAACCGAAATACAAAACATACAAGTCACGGAAGTGAAATTCCTATGAACAATAACACGATATAAAATAAATAATAGACCGCATTAGGAATGAAGAAATCAGAAATAGACTATTTTTAACCTGCTTGATATCTGGACATCAGAGAAATTTGCTAACGCATATTGGAAGAATAGAAGACAACAGAATTGCACAAAAAACTACAAATACAAATTCGCGAGAAAATTAAACAAAGGAAGATCACAAAACGCTTAAATTATTATTTTTAATATTGTCCTTCTTGCCTTCGTGCGATTGGGTCATGAAGATTTTGGGTTTTCCAACCGCGTGTTAAGATTAGATTTACTTGACATTTTAAAATTGCTTACTGATTATGGAACTTTTAAGAAACTCCGAAACATACGAGGAATCTTATCTCAACACATTGTTGAAAGATCTAAAAATCTTCTCCGTAATAAAACCCCATTTACTTACCGATAAAGTTATTTACCTTTGCTAGTATAAAACACCCAGAATTCTTTAAAAATCCGATTCACTCCCACAACAGTCGTCTTGTTGATTGTGTGGACCTAACTAAGATTTCTTTAATCTGCAGCCCTACATTTAATGTAGACCAAAATCAAATCGTGTAGATAATTTCTTTATTTTTACCTTCGCATTGAAATAATAACAATTATGGTTATTATTATTTTGGTTGATGCTAATTTTTTGTTCCCCGATTTTGAAGGATCTAATTAATTTAGTTATTGTTTTGTAATTATTAATAATTATTATTTGGAACTATTTAATAGCCAAATTTCACCTAATAAATTTAATGAAGGCGGGACACTTATATTACAAGATCTTAATAAAAATCACCATATAGTTATTCTAGGTATAAATCCCTTATAGGACGTATAAAAAGTACGCATTGTGGAACTGTAAAAGTAAAGTTTAGAGATTTTTACGGAAAAAATCATCAATCTTCTCACTGAAAAAAAAAATAGTTTTTGACATGCCGTCTATATACAGTGATTTCTAGACTATTATACGGATGTTGTTAATACCAGTATATAGCTCACAGAACTTGAAATGTGCGTGCAGAATTGCAACTTTGTATAATGAAAACTGCATTAGTGGTAAAATACTTGTAATTGATTGCATTTTTCCCCACATTCCCCTTAACAGAATATCGATCCCACAAATCAGATTTCGTGACAGATATGTTTATATATATATATATATATATATAAAACTTTATTTTCTATACAATAAAATTGGCGTAGCTACGTGTTTATGAAAGACGATATGTTTCAATACTTCTGGAAAATTATAATTATTAATAATTGATTAAATGGCGATCTTACTCGTGTTAATTATGTACGCATGTGCGGCTTACAGCTGTTTCGGTGCTACTTGACACAATCCTCAGAGCCTTCTGTGTCTTGGCCTCATCTCAGCTTCGCTGCCTGTTGTGTGGGTGCGTTCGTGTGATGAAGAGTTGAGTCACAGAAGGCTCTGAGGATGGTGTCAAGTAGCACCGAAACAGCTGTAAGCCGCACATGCTTACATAATTAACACGAGTAAGATCGCCATTTAATCAATTATTTATATTCAAATGTTAAAAGTAATGTACGAAAGATTCAACATGGATTATAATTATTAATCTTGGACAGTCGATAAGAGGTGGTCCTCTAGCTTGAGGGTTGGGCGGAGGGCTAACAACCCATCGCCGTAAAACACAGCTTGTTATGAAATCCCAACATAAACCTCGGAATGGGACTGATTCTATGATACGACAACAGCAAACGAATAAGTTTATGAGATTTGGTAGCTAAGAGTGTTTCAGAATAAGGTGCTTAGGAAAATATTTGAGACCAAGAGGGATGATGTTACAGGAGAATGGAGAAAGCTACATAACGCAGAACTGCACGAATTGTATTCTTCATCTGACATAATTAAGAACATTAAATCCAGACGTTTGAGATGGGTAGGGCATGTAGCTCGTATGGGCGAATCGAGAAATGCATATTATAGAGTGTTAGTTGGGAGGCCGAAGGGGAAAAGACCTTTGGGGAGACCGATGGATTTGAGGGAGGTGGGATATGATTGTAGGGACTGGATTAATCTTGCTCAGGATAGGGACGAATGGCGGGCTTATGTGAGGGCGGCAATGAACCTGCGGGTTCTCTAAAAGCCATTTGTAAGTAAGTAAGTAAGTAATTTCTGTACAGCATGCTTACTTTGTTCTAATATTGACACACACAGTTTACAGTAAGGAATCATTTGAACTGATGAAGCAATAAATGTACATTTTGCTGTTCCATTACCTTTCCTCATCTATTTATGCCAAGCACTCAGAATCAGATATTGCAAACTGATTCCTTTCCTGATGCTTCCGGAGAAAAGTGCAAATCACAAGACATTTGCTTAGCCTGTATTAGTCACTATCTCTTCCGCTCTAGATATTTAAGGAAACTCTTATACCAAACGGCTGATAACATTTTTTAACTTTGACATTATTTGCAGTTTCATGCGGTGGGGAATTTCTTTCAGTAGAGACGGAAATCGTTAATTGAAGTCGCAGAGCACATGAGTATTCGATTTGATACTTCACATTTCTTCCAGAACATTTCTTCATTCCCGTTTCTTCGGGTCAATTATTTGAAGTGAACTAACTTCTTTCACACTAAACTAAGGGCTTTCGCAATCAACTGCTGCAAACTGTGCCCTGTCTTCTATTTAATATAGAGTCAGTTTTCGAGTTATTAATTACCCGCGATCTGAGAAGGATCATAACACATTAAGTGCCAACTACGCATTTGATATCTCGTTTTATGATTGTTCTGGGTCACTAATTAGGTTTGTCTTGTCACAGTTCCAGATCTAAGAAATTACTAATTTAGTCTCCAAATTATGAAAAATCATTACTGAAGCTAATGTCGGCTGGAGCAAAAGACCTTAAATCCGCGACCCAGTACGTCCTTGTGACGACATAAAAAATTTTTCTGAGTTCCTGGCATGAAAACTCCGCTTAAAGCATTAGATATTTGGTGTTCGTAAACAAGATATTATTTTATAGTAAAACTTAGATGGTGGTAGTAGCAGTAATAACAATAGTACTCTAGTACTAATTATTAGGCCTACTAATAGAAGCAGCAGTAGTAGTAGTGGTAGTGGTGGTAGTAGTATCTCAAGAAATTGAGTAAAGAATTGAGTTTAGTACAATAAATACTGTCCTATCTTGACTTGAGATTGGTTTTCGCATGTTGGTGGCTGATTTTTTAAAGTTTGGCCCAATTTTCATCGATAATTCTCCATAATTGGTGGAAATCATCCTAGTAGTCCTAAGGTTTTTTATATTGGCAGCTGATTTCTTGAAAGTTTATAGCACTCAACAAATTACTCCCTAGCCGCTTCTTGCACAGCTCCGTAGGTTTACGTTTCTTTCTGTTGAAAATGTATGCTATTACTACCAAAGCGCAAATAGCAGTTAGCAAAGCTTCCTCATTTTCCATGATCGTGCATCGCGGGAGCTAGAATGGAACTAGAAAGGTGTTCGAGGCTTGCGCGCTACTCAGATGGTTCGATCGTGCGCACCGCTTGTTCGAGAGTGCACAATTTATTCCGCGCAATACATGTTTTGCCGCGTTACTGACGTGGCGCTCCAGTGTATTCCCGGCCTTATAGAGAATTGCGAGTCGTTTAGAACCCACCACTACTGCAATCTACCATTTTTTTTGACAAACCGCAAGGAACATATTGCTGCGGACGGCGGCTTCGACGTCACGCAAATAAAGGGGATGTCCTATTTTTCCAGATATGATAATGAAAGGAGGATTGTGGCTTTGTCCATCACAAATACAAGTCCACCATCGCCGGATCTGTGTAGTCGTAAGCCAGCGCTCTAACAACTGAGCTACCAACAGAACTGTAATGAAACTATACCAAATGTTAAATCTGTCTTTGTGTTTGACTTCCTAGATGATAAAAATCGGAAGGAAATACAATAAAGTTAAATAATTTCCTTTGACATATTAGTAAATGTACAATGCCCCAATTTGAAGTGTTTTATTGCTGCCAATTGATGTTTTAAACTCCAAATGATATTCACACTGGGGCTACGATGGAATAAAAATTGGAGGGAGAAATAACGAAGTATGCAGAAAATCTTTCTACCAAAAATCCATTAGAATCTTACGGAATTGGAGGAATTCTCAGCAACATAAAAATGACTGACCGACCTCAAGATGACTAGACACAGCACACTAATCTTGATAATTCACAGTTCATGAACCAGCTGCAAATTGACATCAAAACACAAAGAAACAATGCGAAATGTCAGGTAAGATAAGATAACGATATTATCTTTATGCTTTATATTTGCAGTAATTTCACTTTGTTAATAAAATGTTGGATTTTGCAAACTTGTGATGATACTTAATTTCTCGACAACTGCTTTTGCCTATAAAAATAAAGATCAAGGACTCGACAAACTTCCACTTATAAGCCTACGAGTACAATGATTATAATGTTATTATTAATATTTACACAAGACACTGATATACTCTTACATTATAACTGTACAACATTACAATAAAAACTAAGACATTTTACAAATAAAAGTGTTAATATATAACTGCCTGCGATTAAGCGAACATTCATGTCCATTATATACAGGGTGGAAGAAAATCTATTACATTAATTCACAGAAGTAATATATCAAGTCAATGCGAACAATTTTTGTCAAATAAGATTTTCATACGTCCAGTAGTTTTGATAATACGAAATGCAACGTGTTGCAAAGTTCCTTATTAAATTAATTTTTCTTTCACTTGTTAATAACACTGTATTAATTTTTATTTTAATCTTCAACTTTATTTGTAAATTTATTATTGTATTATTGCATTCTGGATCCTTGTGGTCACCCTCAGTGGAGGACAGACGATTTTTTTAATCTTTATCTCTCTCTATCTGTCCGTCCGTCCGTCCGTCCTTCCATCCATCCATCCATCCATCCATCCATCCATCCATCCATCCATCCATCCATCCATCCATCCATCCATCCACCCACCCACCCACCCACCCACCGATCTATCTATCTATCTGCCTGCCTGCCTGCCTGCCTGTCTATCTATCTATCTATCTATCTATCTATCTACCTATCTACCTACCTACCTACCTACCTACCTACCTACCTACCTACCTACCTACCTACCTACCTACCTACCTACCTACCTACCTACCTACCTACCTATCTATCTATCTATCTATCTATCTATCTATCTATCTATCTATCTATCTATCTATCTATCTATCTATCTATCTATCTATCTATCTATCTATCTATCTATCTATCTATCTATCTATCTATCTATCTATCTATCTATCTATCTATCTATCTATCTATTCTCTTCTTCCTCCTAACTAGACTGCCTCCCTTCCGTTACCTTCTTTCCTATTACATATTGCATATTCCTTTCATTAATTTTTTGCATTATTATTATATTTTCCTCTCGATTCTCAAATCCGCCTACTCTTATTCCCTCTTTCCTAGCCATTTTGCCAATTTTCTGTATACATTTTCATTTTCTCTGTTTTACAACACATCATTTATTACTTCCCTACTATTCTCTTCTATATTTATTTACACATTTCTTTCTCTTCGTTTCTACCCCCTAATTCCCCCTTTTATTGCTTCTTTCCATATACTTATATTCTAAAATACTACTACACTTTGAATACCCCTATTGCTACTCCCAGCTCCACAACACTGCTCCATATTAGTTTCCAATTCACATAATTTCGCTACTGATTTCTCTCCCTTTCACCTCTCATTTGATTCTGATATCCCTTCAATATAATATCTACATAAAATATATTTTTAAAAATCTAATTCCAAAACTATTAGCCCTAATGGCACCAAATTTTATACAGATGATAGTATTGTAGGCCTGTTTACGTAGTTTAAATTTCACAAATTTTGGATGAAAAGAGTGGACAATTTAAAAATCATGTGTCACCTTGTCTGCGAATGGGGAAAAAAAAAAAACTGTAAAAAAACAAGCGACAAACAGAAGAACGATGTGGTAGATTCATTTTCATTCCTGCAGGACCGAATGTTCAATATTGTCTCTAAGCATTATGCAGCTAGCTTTTCGCTCGCCAAAGCTTCACTAAATGCCCATGCTTCGCATTATCCCGACCAAGAAGATCGTCCCTGATGCACTTGCTGTAATGTTTCAGCTTCCAGGAGAGTCTAACGGGTTCTTGCATGCTGTCATGGTCTGGATACACGGAGGCGGGTTCTCCATTGGGGACGGCAACTCCTGGATATACGGACCAGACTATCTGGTGGCAGAGGGTGTGGTGCTTGTCACCATCAACTACCGTCTGGGACCGCTAGGTAAGGATCTACACACTAAGCAAGTAGTAGTAGTAGTAGTAGTAGTAGTAGTAGTAGTAGTAGTAGTAGTAGTAGTAGTAGTAGTAGTAGTAGTAGTAGGCATCGCGTCTGTGGCTACATTGCTAGGGCGCTGACATTCCATCGAGCTTGGATTTGAATCCCGCTTCAGTTTTTTACGTGGTTTGGTTTTTCCCCGACATTTTTATTAACTGCAAGACAAATATCAAGCTAAACTCATTGCGAATGCTTTGTCTCATCTCTTCAAAATATCTGTCAGCATTTGTGGATTTCTAAACAAAAAAGTGTCCTGCTCTTTGAATTCGGCAATACCGGTAGTTGTTTTCGTCGTCACCTTCATCATCATCATTATCATCGCCACCACTACCGCCGCCACCACTACCATCATCATCACCACAATTTCCGCAGGAATATTAATGAAATGTCATGGGTTCAAATCTAGATATAGAAATTGTTAGGTCTACGAAGTAAAATTGTTTTAATATGAATAAAATATGACTTTATATAAATGCAAAATATGAAAATTATAAAAGTGCCCTGAAGACACCGGCGTAGCTCTATCGGCTAAGGCACTTGCCTGTCGATCTGGAGTTACGCTCGAACAAGCGTTCGATTCCCGCTTGGGTTTTTTCCGAGGTTTTCCCCAATCGTAAGGCAAATGTCAGGTAATCTATGGCGATTTCTCAGCCTCATCTCGCCAAATATCATCTCACTATCACCAATTCCATCAACGCTAAATAACCTCGTAGTTGATACAGCGTCGTTAAATAACCAAGTAAAACAAAATAAAAGTGCCCTGACACCGCCTGATCTCGGAAAATATTACCCTGGTGCCAGGTCCTCGAATTCATCCCCATCTGTGAGGTACGGCAGACAACAACCATAAGTGTTGATTTGATCCCATTTTTATGCATATCACGGTACTAAATCTCCTACAATCCCAGTCTACCTGAAAATATTTAAAGATGATTGAAAAAATGAAGTTGATTTTTTTTTACTAATGGCGGGTATTTGATTTACGTCACTCACACATATGAAGCCAGTTATGTGAACCAATTTACCAACAGAGACGTTGCCCAGGGTGCGCCATAGGAGGCTGGTCTACGCTACACCCGAGATGAGATGAGATGAGATGAGATGAGATGAGATGGGATGGGATGGGATGGGATGGGATGGGATGGGATGGGATGGGATGGGATGATATGAGATGAGATGAGATGAGATGAGATGAGATGAGATGAGATGAGATGAGATGAGATGAGATGAGATGAGATGAGATGCCACAGGGGAACCGGAACTTCCGGAGAAAACCCCCTGTGTTACCTGCACCACGGGCCTTCCCAACACAAGTTATAAATCGGGGGTACACCGGGTTGAAATTAACGAAGGCGAAGTGAATCTGGAGTCCAACGCCAAAAGTTACCTAGCAAATCTGCTACAATCGGATAAGGGAAAAAATCTAGGGGAAAATAAAACATCCACATAATGTTTATTGTGTATAGTTGTGTGTTCAAACTGTATAATTTATGTGTTCAGTTTATACAGTTTTATGTGAGTGTTAAGTTTGTATAATTTATGTGTTTAGTCCTTCAGCTCACCCTACATTCCTGTAGGAGGCCGTTGCCCTTATGGGATTTCAGGTTTTTCATATTTCATATAACTTGTTCCAACTAGGATTTGAACCCGGGGCAACTCGTTTCACGGTCGGACATGCTAACCGTTAGTCCATAGCGGTGGACTGACTGGCAGTTAAGAATCTTCCTTTTTTTCAGGGTTCTTGAGCACGGGAGACTCTGTGATTCCTGGCAACAATGGACTGAAGGACCAGGTGATGGCTTTGCGCTGGGTACAGCAGAATGTCGCCCAGTTCGGTGGGGATCCCGGCAATGTCACCATCTTCGGATCGAGTTCAGGCGGCTCCTGTGTGCACTTCCACATGCTGTCCGCCATGTCCGAAGGTATTCTATGGGTGAAGTGCATTACAAAATCTCGGAAATTGAAAAACTCACTCTGCTCGTTTTTCAAATTTTTCCTTGGTTTTGTAAAAGGCACTTCCCGACCTTTTATCGTAACATACTATTACAGAATTGATATTAAATATTTAATTACCGGTACCTTTACTACTTAATAATTATCAAATGAGTAAAAATTGGATACAGACAAATATATGAGGCTGAGTCAAAAATTAACCTTAATAGGCCTATATAAATAACAAATTAGACTCACATAGTACATGTATGGGCTATTCCATATGAAATCGATCGGTAAAAAACCTCGCATTTTTTTAATACTCTAATTTTTTCCCTATTTATACAAGGTGCTGAGGAGAGTGCATTTTCAAAAATATACTATCGAAAGTCAAACGGTTTTCGTACTATTGAGCGACAAATTTAGCGTATTTTATAAAAACAAGCCTCTTTCAGCGCTCAGAACTCTGGAACCATTTACTGCAGAACATTGAACGGGAGCTCATTTTGAAGCTGACATTTAGTAGGTTATGAGAAGAAATAATACTTAGTTTTATTGTATACAGAGAGACAGATAATCTGATTTTACTTACTTTTAGGCTTTTTGCCCATTTGTAAAAATGTAAAAAATATTGAGAAAAACCTTGTATTATTAAGAGGAATTCGGCATTGTTTGCTTAGTGGCTCGGCAATAAGTTTCGAGGATATTAAATAAATTATTTTCACACGCCTAGACATGAACTGCGCAGTACCCCAAGCACTGGCTGAGAGCTGAGGATAAGCGAGAATTGGGCGTCATTTTACTCCTGTGTTTATGAAAACTTGTGATAAAACTAGCCCAGCCATGACTGCTAGACGACACATCACGTGTTTGTCTCCTGGCCTTGCTTGTCTCGACTACCTACAGTCAGCTGGTTAGTTCACCCGCGTAATATTTATTTTCTTTATTTGATATTTTCAATAGGCCTACTTTCTTATCAACGGTGCACCAGTAAAAAATATGTGTTTATTTGTACTTTCAATGCGGAATCTAACCATACTTACTTACTTACAAATGGCTTTTAAGGAACCCGAAGGTTCATTGCCGCCCTCACATAAGCCCGCCAGCGGTCCCTATCCTGTGCAAGATTAATCCAGTCTCTATCATCATACCCCACCTCCCTCAAATCCATTTTAATATTATCCTCCCATCTACGTCTCGGCCTCCCTAAAGGTCTTTTTCCCTCCGGTCTCCCAGCTAACACTCTATATGCATGGAATCTAACCATATATTTTAAAAATATTTTTTCGTGGGCAAAGGCGTCTTAATGAAGAAAAATCTAAATTTCTCCATTTCCATAAAAAGTAAGAAAATCTGTTTACATGTCAATATAAACTTTAATTTCTCAGCATCAAAATAAACCATGATTTTGACCATTGGGTGAAAGGGTTTCGGAGCCACAACAGTTTAAAGTTGCTAACTTTATGAAAATACGATAAATTTAAATAATTTTCATGTAAACACTATGAAGTTCTGATGCCTCAAACTTTGCACAAAGCATTGTATCACAGTTGTCAACGGACAGAAAAGGTTTCATCGTATTTAAAAATCGCAAGCTCAATTTTCTCTATATTTCGGTCGATTTGAGATGGAATAGCCCGTATATAACGCCTGTATAACAGGAACACTTCCACTGAACATAGTGAGGACTATGTTGAAAAGTGATGAAGTGTTTGTAGTCTTATTGTACATATTCAATTAATAAAACAATATTATTAAGGTTACTTTTTGACTCTCCCTCATATATGGAAATTTGAAGGCACTACAAGATATTTCTCGTGATAATTATTGTGGTATGTCATTTTGCCCTAGTATGTTATTTTAGGCCAACCTCCTCTATGTTAACTTTACCACATGGATTTATTTCACAGGTCAAGACTGACCGTTCTTGCTTCTTATCCCCCTGAGGTAATGAGTTTTGGAATAATATTCTGTGGAAATTCCACAGATAGTAACAATATATTTCTATTACAAAAAAGAGTAATTAGAATAATAGTAGGTGCCAAATCTAGGGAATCGTGTAGGACTATTTTCAAAAAACTACAAATAATGCCCATGGCTTGTCAGTATATCTTTTCATTAATAGTCTTCCTCGTATGTAATCGTGAAAACTTTGTAACTAATTCAACAGTTCATAGCATAAATACACGTCAAAAAATAACTTTCATACTCCATCGGCAAGTCTATCGTGCTATCAAAAAGGAGTGCGTTATATTGCAGTAAAAATTTTTAATAGCCTCCCTATCGATATAAAAAATGAAACTCAAAACATAAAATTATTTAGGGCCAAATTAAAGAAGTACCTAATTTCTCACGCCTTCTATTCTGTAGGTGAATTCATGACATTCAATAACACTTCATGAAATTGATACTAAAACTTTGTGTTGTACCAGTAGACTATATTGTAAATCTCGTCTGTATATATTTCATCTAGACTGTGACTATAAATTAAGATTTTATAATAGTATTAAGTTTTTTGACTTGTTCCATATTCTAGCTGTAAGCATGTATGAATACCATGGAATGTTAATAAATACAATACAATACAATCCCATATATCGGACCGCAGAATTTAGAACGGTGTATCAATGAGTCAATCTGATAGTTCTGTGTTATTTGAATGTCGCACAGGGTTGTTTCACCACGCCATCTCTCAGAGCGGATCAGCCATGAACTCCTGGGCGATGGATGAGGACCCACAACGGCTAGCCTTCCACCTCGGAGAAGTTCTGGGCTGCAGAACGAACGACTCCGTGATACTTGCGGAGTTCCTGAGAGCGACGCCCATTCGTCGCATTATGGAAGCGTTGGACAAGGTCAAACAGAAAGAGGTGACTGAATTCCATACTTTGTTAGAATGTTAATCTAACATAAGGAGTGTCCACACCTGCGGATTAACGGTTAACGCGTCTGGCCGCGAAAACAGTTGGCCCAGGTTCGATTCCCGGTCGGGGCAAGTTACCTGGTTGAGGTTTTCTCTAGGTTTTTCCTCAACCTAATATGAGCAAATGCTAGGTAACTTTCGGTGCTGGACCCCGGACTCATTTCACCGGCACTATCACCTTCATCTCATTCAGACGCTAAATAACCTAAGATGATAAAGCGTCGTAAAATAACCTACTAAAAAAACAAAAGGCATGGAAATGTGTTCTATTTGTTCGTCTTTTCGTTCTTTGGCTACAAGGACTTCTCGTTATTGTGTACGTACCTTAAACATAATTATATTACCCGACCATTCTGTTTGTGAAACGGCAGTCACTTGTACTAATACAGCGCGCCGCTGTTATGTCACCTGTGCAGTACGATCGCTCTCTTATTGTAGTTATAGTTTATGTCTTTCTCTCTCGCACAGAGTAACAACGTAAGATCTTAGCGCCACTGTTTACGTTCCACATACAAAATGGTTATACACCTGTAAACAAATAAAAAATGTCATACGAACTAATTGTCTAAACGGCTTAGTTACAGATTTCCTCACAATGGGAGACGAAATTCTAATGAGGAACGTACTAATATGAATCTTATTTCGAGGCGGCACGACTGAATTTATGTGCTGCTGCCCGTACGTGCGCTACACATTATCTCAAACATTTGGACATGAAATTTCCAGGACGAGGGATTGAGAGAAATGGACCTGTCCTGTGGCCGGCGAGATCACCCGATCTTACACCTTGTGATTTTTTATTATTCGGTTATCTAATGGATCTGGTGTATGCTGGAGGACGTCCCACCCGAGAACACTTGTGCCAATAAATTGCGGAGTTATTAGTGCTGGAATTCGGAACTGTGCTCTCTTCTCCCAAAATCGAAGAGTCCATGGTATAGACGGGTATGCCTATGCTGCGATTGTAATGGTGGATATTTTGAACACCTACTATGATAAAACAAACTGGAGCAATAAAAATTTATATGGTTAGGAACAACATCTTTCATTGATACCTTCTCTCTGTCATATCTCTGTAACTAAGTCGTATAGACAATTAGTTCATATGACATTTTTTTGTCTGTTTGAAATGTATAATACGATTCACATGTTTAAGGTACACAATAACGAAACAGCCTGTATTTAGATCTTCTACAACATTTTATCAGCGTAAGTTTGGTTATAACCTGTGCAAAAGGTTTCCGTGCCTACCATAAAGAGATTCTTTATACAATTAAAAAATAGTAATAATTTTGTTAGTTGGGAGACCGGAGGGAAAAAGACCTTTGGGGAGGCCGAGACGTAGATGGGAGGATAATATTAAAATGGATTTGAGGGAGATGGGGTATGATGATAGAGACTGGATTAATCTTGCACAGGATAGGGACCGATGGCGGGCTTATGTGAGGGCGGCAATGAACCTTCGGGTTCCTTAAAAGCCATTTGTAAGTAAGTAAGTAATAATTTTGTAGGTTGTCTCACAAGACTGAGAAGAGTCATCAAAGATTTTAGATTTAAATAGAAAAAAATCTAATAGCGTTTGCGTTGAAGACAACAATGAGACAATTACTTCATTGGTCTTAGAAGGTACAGAAATAAAAGAAGACAATAAAAAGTCTGTAGAAGACATGTCGGGAGTAGATGAATAGGAGGATGACTAATTTGTATTAATTTAAAAAATATAAATTGAAAAACTGTATATTTCCAACATGTCAAATTCACATGTATCATATTAGACTAAAAAAAATGAACGGCTGCCATACGTAAAGTCCCGTTTGAAAAATTTAGGTTGATTTCTTGAGAGCTTAGATTTACACGTGAACGAATTTCTTATGCAACGGTAGAGTTCCAATAATTTATTGCCAATGTGTGAAATGATACTGTTGTCTCGAACCTATGGCCTAGGAATAACGTGGCTGCGTTATGAACGAGAGGTTACGAGTTGAAGACTCCGCTCTATTCCTCCCTTTTTGTTTGTTTTGTTTTCTGTCTGTTCGTAAATCAAGTGTCATAATTTATAACAAAGATGTATACAAGGGGTAAATTTAAAATCTCGTAATGGTTATAAATACGACAGATTTTTCCTCGTGTGAACCAGGCGCTGTCCGAAGCTAGGTTCAGACAAATTTACATTACAAGAGATCGGTCATTTCTTTTGTCTTAAACTGGACACGATCTGATCTACTTCAGATATTAAGAAGTATATAGGAACAAGTGCTGGTAACAAATATTAACATTGTTTTCTCTTTACTCTAGGTGCAGTTCCGAGGGAAATGCTTGTTCACACCTGTGATAGAACGCGGAAGAGTGGAAGGAGAAGAAGCTTTCCTTGAAGAATCTCCGGTCGATCTCATGAACCAAGGAAGGTTTCACAAAGTTCCTCTCATCACAGGAATCACGTCACACGAGGGTCTCATCATGCTCAAAGGTAGGCACAACGCGGTATCAATACGAACGCCAATGGATATTTCTTTGAGTGCTGTCCCCTTCGTGTCTATACAAGTGATTCAGTTTTCACTGTGTTCTAATAGGTTGCTGTTAACCAATGTCAAGTTCTTGGCAATAAAGCTATTAACTCTCTCAGTTCACTGAGCGACGAGTGGAGCTGGACGTGAATGACCGTGTGCCGTATAAAGTAGCCAAGCGAAATAACACAAGTAAATCGTTCTGAAGTTGAAAGACCAGGATGTTGCCATACACACAATGTGTCAGATTTTATGTATGCAACAGCAATTTCTTGTGAAATTATTGAAATAAGTTTCCCGTTGTGATATTCAGCAACCCTCTTTAAGGGGTTAGGTACAGCTTACAGCAGTAAAATTTTTGGAAATATTCAACATTTTTTTCCTCCGTTACTGTATCTTGTGCAATAATGAAAATTGGTATGTGTAAAACACTGTCCTTCTGCTATATGAAAAAAATGTTTTTACGATTTAAAAAAAAATTATATATTTTTCAAAATTCAAAATAATAGTAGTTTACTGTGCAGTGATGAAGCGTTTCCCTCATAACTCATAAACTTGTTAACTTTTTATTTTATTGCTGAAACTCATGTTTATAATATCGTGCTCTTTCAAATACATTCCTTAATAAATAATATTTTTTTTATTTTGTGTTAGATGAAAATACTGATATCTGACCATTTTTTTTAATGAATTTCTTTTTTATCAGAAAATCTATCAAAGATAGAGAAGTGATCTTGCATGATATTGTAGATATAACATGCATAAATACACACAAAAAATTTTATCACATATTGTTGGATTGTTTTTGAGTTATGTGGGAAACGCTTCATCACTGCACAGTGAATTGAATTTCGAAAAAAAAAAAAAAAAAAAAATTTAATAGTAAAAACATTTGTTTCATATAGCAGAAGGACACTGTTTTACACATACTAATTTTCATTATTGTACAAGATACAGTAATGGAGGAAAAAAATGTTGAATATTTCCAAAAATTTTACTGCTGTAAGCTGTACCTAACCCCTTAAATCCATTAAGCCTAATTAATGACTATGTGCATTTTAAAATTTTTAACGAAAATGTTCTTCTTCCGGATAAGCAATGATTGTACACCAGGTGAATTGTGAAGTAATCGGGTGAGGTGGAGTGGGTTGTGTGTTTATGACGTGGATGTATGTTTCAATTTCCTATACAAGTCGGCAAAAACAGTTTCAATCAGACTAATAACACTGAACAACAAATTTTTACTTTTTGTCTTGCTCCGAAATAAAAATAGGTGAGTATTACTAATATGTGTGCTCTAAATCTGAATTTAAAATCCAAATTGCCCCATCACGTACCATTTTCCGGGGAAAATGAATTCAATTTTTATGACAAAACTTGTTTCTTTTTAATTTTTCACTGCTACTGATAAAATTACAACACACTAAGGGTCCAAAATGCCTTATAATACTTGAAAAAAGTGTACTGGATACAAAAATGATGTTACATAGTTTAAAACACAACAACAATAAAAAAATATTTCATGCGTATAATGAGAAAAATCTCGGAATTTGAACTTACATTTAAAATAATTTTCTGGGTGACTTCTGTTTATAACTAGACCCGAGACTGTATTTTACAAGCAACCAACAATAGTCTGCAAGCATGCTGGATGATGATCTTCCTTTATCTCGGCTTTCCATTTCAGATATTTTTTGATGAAATCTTTCCCCATGCTCGTCGATTACCGCTCCAAAGTTAGGAGGAAAGAAATCCAAGTAAGAATGTGAAAATTATATTTTGAGGGACATATTAAACTCCATTTTGTCATATGCTCTTAACATGGTTTCCACAACAAGTTCTATGTAGTTGTCTGCCCTAGAATTTCCAAGGAAATTTGAGCAAACGTCTTTGAAATAGCGCCATGCCATTCTTTCTGTAACGGAAAGTTTTTCCTCAAACAAAGGATCAGCCATTACTTTGTGCATTTGTGGACCGATGAAAATGCTCTCTTTTAATTTGCCTTCACTCAAAATGGTAAACTTTTCCTTTAAATACTGAAAACCACACCCTTGTTTAATCATTGCATAGACCTCACTTTGAACTGTTATGAAATTTATTTAATTGAAGGGACCAATACTGCGTGTTCAGTTCAAAGTGTGTCATGGCTCGATGTATGCCGTCATGTGGCTAGCCGATGAGCCTAGAGAATTCAATCTTCCTACACTCCCGCAAAGGCGTATTACCTATGTGCCAGAGAAGTTGCCTAGCAAGTACGTCGTTCATTCTGAAGAGTACGTACCGATACGTACGGTAACGCCGGTAGTGGCAGGAATGTGAACTGTTTGGAAACACGTACTGAGGTGAGTTTTTTCCTTACTGTCGGGATATGGAGAGAGGGTTAAGATGATTACTTACGTATTTGTTGACATTAACTTGGACGGTCAACATGGGCACGAAGCATTTGATTTGTGTTGTGGAATGTTGCCGTACGCAACCGATGGTAACAAATACCCTGCGTACGACTTGCCCGCGCAAAACACAGTTCGAAAGAGGTTATGGTAGCACACAGACCGTACAGACCGCCATCTGTTGCTACGACGTTCAAGTTATACCGTACACGTTCTCAAGTTCAGATTGAACGCCTTGATTAATAGGCAACTTCTCTGACATAAAAGCTGCAACTCGCTTCAAATCGCTGACTCACGACAGTGACGTCATGACACACTTTGAAATGAACACCCAATATCTGTTTATTTATTAGAAGTACAAAAGAACATGCCAACAACCATAAGAAACCGGAAATAAGTCATAAAAACAATAAAATGCATTAGCTTTTGTTTTGATGTATACTCACAACCCGCGCCAGATGTTTCCTGGGGAAGCGCTTATCGAAAAGTGAAATCATAGTATATCTTAAAAACCTTGCGTGATATAAAGAAAAGAGATGCATTTTCGGATTCAGCGAACATCAAAACATAAGGGACACACTGTTTTAAGTCGGAGCAAAATTCTTGTTGTTCAGTGTAATCGACACCTAACCATGTTATCATCAGTACTATATTACTTGTTATCATCGGTACTATATCACTATTATTTTCTGCGCTGACTATACCGTACGTGCCATGTGCGTGAGTTATCTATATTCCATAGCACAGCTAACCTGTTTTCTTCACTCGGTGACCAAACGTTGGACTTCAGTCATCAGTGAGGTAAGTACTGATCATGGCGTGTAATATGTTGCAGAGATACTGATGAACCCACAACAACTGGAACTGTACAACAAGAACTTCGAGCAGCTGGTGAGACGAATTCTCCGGATAGTGAAAGTCAACGACAACCAGCTGAAGATCGCGGCCCGCAAAATAAAGCAATTCTACTTCGGGGATAGACCCTTGTGTCAAGATACCCTCCTCGAGTACGTCGACGTAAGTATCTACAACTAAAATCCAACGTTAAGTCGTGTCGTTTGTGCGTTTTACCCTTAAATGTAGACCTATTTAGTAGCCTGTAGAAAACATACACAAAATTTGGAGTTCAGCTTCGTAATATCACAGTTTTGACAACGAAACAAATACAATTCACTTTATAAAAATAAATGTCAATTTTTGTGCATTAAATAAAACTCACTTGTATGAATTCTACTCTTTTTTATCATTTCAGTAGAAATAATCCGTCGCAGGAGTCACATGGATTTTTTCGATAAAAAGAATCGCAGATCTGACCTGGACTCGAACCTGGAGGGTAATAGCGCTCTAGGATCTACCAAGGCACATTATGCAATTTTGGTAGCTTGTAACTTTTTTTCGGTTCTTATTTAGCACCGAAATTGCTGAACGCAAAATGTGTTATGTTTCCCATTTTGAGATCTCTCCACATTATTCATTGGACGTTTTCTGCATCATATGAGAATAAATACAAAGTATTATGCTTTTGTTGAACTGTATAAATTAATAAATGAGCGGTAGAAATTAAATAACCAATACTTTAACGACTACTTAGCAAATCGAATTCAACCCAGTCCTAACAACGTTTATATTGTGCCTTATTAGTGTTGCCCACATTGCCCGTAACATCCCTATATTTGCTGAAGTATCATATTTTCGGAAATCGCTTTCCCACAGAGGATCGAATTGAGACCCTGAGAATCATTTAATATCACTTCTACTAGCCATACTGTAACTCACTCTCAAAAACTCTATATAACAATGATTGATCGCGTATTTTAGTTCACTTTTTTAGGGGCTACAATCGATGTTTGTCAATCATTGACTTCAGCGAGACAAAGTCAAGAGCGCCTAGAAGTTAGACATTTTTCAGAACATTGCACAAGAGTAATTGTATTCTTGCACGCGGTGCAAATGTATATGAATGCCCATCTCTGTTGTAAGCTATTGTACAAAAGCTTCGATTGTTACATAAAATTAACATCTCATATTTTCAAGATTTGGTGCTAGCATTGAAGTTACTTTGTGGGAGAACAATATATATAGAGGCTATTTAAAAAATACGGAGCATAATTTCAGGTATGTATTTCCCACATGTAGACAATCAAAATAGTTCATTACAACATGTGTCCGGAAATGCTTTATTTCCGAGTTATGGCCTTCACAACATTGAAATTCACCGGAACGTTTTTCTTTCCGCAGGTGGTTGCCGTCAAAGGAGACATTAAGAGGGCACTCTGACAGTTCATTCTGAGGCGAAGGTTACATTCAGTGTTGTGTAGGCGTTAGACTGTGCGACATGTATTCAAATCAAGAGCTGGCAGAGATACACTTCATGTACGGTAAGGCGGACGGCAATGCTGCGCTGGCTCGTCGTTTGTACCAGGAGAGGTACCCACAGCGACAATGTCCAGATCGGAAGACATTTGTACGTCTCCATTACCGTCTGTGCGAGTATGGAACATTTAACTCGATGGATAGGTAGAGGTGGCCCAATTGCTTGGCCTCCACGCTCACCTGATCTGAACCCTCTCGATTTCTACTTGTGGGGCCATTTAAAATCATTGGTTTATTCGTCCCCGGTGCCTGATTTGGAATCCCTTCGGAATCGAATTGTGGCATGTTCTGAGGACATACGCAATACTCCTGGAGTTTGGGATCGTGTTCGCAGGTCAATGAGACATCGATGTGAGGTCTGTATTCAAGCAGGAGGTGGACATTTTGAACATCTTCTGTAATGACAACGACCTGCGGAAAGAAAAACGTTCTGGTGAATTTCAACGTTGTGAAGGCCATAACTCGGAAATGAAGCATTTCCGGACACATGTTGTAATGAACTATTTTGATTGCCTACATGTGGGAAATACATACCTGAAATTATGCCCCGTATTTTTAAACACCCTGTATATGCCTATATTAATATTCTTAGTAGATTTTGTTACCGGTACGTTATGCATTATACAATACTGTAATGATTGCAATGTAATGTATGTAGTTTTAGAAAAATATACAGCGCGAAGCGTAAGTATTGTTATTAATTTCAGGAGGTTATTCTTTGAAATGCTTCAAACAAAAAAGTTTAATACAATTTTGCTCGTTTTTTCTTCCGTTTCGAGATAAAAATTGTTTTATATTAAACATTTCTTAGCGTGTTTTGGGAAATTCCCAACATGCTCAGTCAATTTAAGAAAGTAGTATACTGTGATAATAAACGATTGAAAGAATTTTAGTTTTGTCCTTTAATTTTAAAATGTTACATTTGTTTGGATCAAATTTCTGCGTATTTAAAGGGCAACATTAAAGTTATTTCAATCATCTATCATCATAATACACTGCTCTTGAGTATATTGAGAAATAAATTAATAGCTTTCTCAAAACACGCTATGAAATGTTTCGTATACAACAATTTTTATCTCGAAAAGGAAGCATAAACGAGCAAAATTGTGTATAATTTTGACCAAAAATCTTTAATTTTATTGAATACAAGTAATATATAGCTATAAAATCTTGATAATAATTTAGATGTAAAATAACATGTTAACGATGTGGCATGATGTGCATGGACTGCTCTCAAAATGTTGTGCATTTTTCTGAAGATAAATATCAAGCCTCACCCTTTATTTTAAAATCCGGCAACTCTAGTTCGTCAGCTAGAGTACCGGAATTACCACTGGCCCAGGTTAGACAAATATGTTACGAATATCGCACAGTTGATTTGATTTCTACAAATAATGGACTTAGATTGCATTTTTTACTAATTTAATTGCCTAGTGCTTACAATGTATTTTCTTTTGCAGCTGAACACGGATGTTCTATTTGTATTTCCCATCTACATGCACTTGAAACGACATCTATTGCATTCAACATTCCCTGTGTATTGTTACCGATTTTCATTCGATGGAAAACTGGCTTACTTGAAAAATCTACTTGCACTGACACAGTATCCAGGTAAATTATATTCACATTAATTTATTGTATTATATTAAGTTCAACATTAATTTGTAAAACTTTGAAAATGTTATAAGAAAACAAAACGTTTGTATACCTATTCAATTGATATGTATAATGGAAGCAGGACACCGGGGAAATGTTCTGTGCACTGACAAGCAAACATTCTGATGGGGACGAATATAAGATGTGTTTAGATTAAAACTTTTGCTATGCGATGAAGGAACTATTTTACGGAAGCAAAAAACGAGAAAAATCATTAATTTTGAATTTACGTCACTTTGGAAATAAGCTCTTCAATTATACAGTATTTTAATTTCATAATGTGTAGACTTCGTTGAATTGCCACACGCAGCATGCAATCAGGTTGCCGATGTACGGTAGTATAGAGGAGGTGAGCGACCGCCCGGTCTCGTAGTATAAGCAGAGTTGTGACCGGTCCAAATAGATAAAGCAGCTACAGCTAATGTATGCCTATGTAAGCACTTGTTTTTGCATTACTGTGGTTGGAATAGTCAAAGCTTAACATTTGTTCAGTGCAGACAAGAATTCAATCAAACATACTACAATGAGAGTGTTGCTGTTCCAAACAATTGCCCCTGGAATACCTTTACCCCCGCAGCCAGTCTTGACCCGTTGGAAAACGTGGTTGGATGCTGTTAATTATTATGCAGAATATTACGGCAAAATAATGGAGGTAATTGATGCATTGGATAGCACAGACAGTTCCGCTGTTGCAGCTATAAAATCATTGCCTTCTGAACAGCTATTGGAAGATATTCTGTTCATTGATTCTAATTTTAAAATCGTTTCCAAAAGCATCACCCTGTTAGAATCGTCTAAACTACAACTCTCAGACGCCCTTAATATAATGGATAAAGTATCACAAACCGTTATCCAAAATAACAATTCACTAATTTCAGAAAAAGTGAAATGTAAGTTGAGAAACATTATTGCTAAAAATTCTGCCTATTCACAACTTCGTATTATAAATTATGTACTATCAGGTCACGACAAGACATCTGAAGTTGGTGTACTAAAAAGTAGTGACTTCCCGTTCTTCAAATATGTACGTATTACATCGTGTGATGTTGAACGTACATTTTCCAATACAAAAACTATTTAAGTGACCATCGGAGGAGGTTCACTTTGCAGTCGCTCAAAATGTACGTAACTCTTCACTGCAATGCACATATTCAAGGATGATGTGAGTATACTACATTAAATTTTAAGAGTTAATATATCTCACTATAAAATAATTGTGTATTTACATGTTTAGATATTTCCTACTTCAATGATCATTCATTATATTTCTTGAATGCAGGATACAGGTTGTATTGTAACCTCAGTATACTGCTCAGTGTTTACATCAGAGGCATACTCCATCCTTTGCACGCCCCTTCTCATACAGTCTATACCGCGTGCGTAGTAAACCTTACGATTCTCGTGGCAATTCCACGAAGTCTAATAATGAGTATTAACCTGTGTCATACCCAGGACTTGTTTAAAGTGGTGTACGTCTCCATTCACAGATTCCTGGCATTTTTGATTAAATTATTATTCATATGCTAAAGTTCTAAGTACTTCCGTAATTCTTGCAATTTCTCTTCTTATATTGCCTCAAAGTTCGTCGATAGTGTAGGATTTATTCCTGTATACCAATGATGTCAAAGCAAGCGCATTTTTCTGACCTTGACGTCGTGCGCGGGCATCAAGCGCTAGGTATGAAAGGAGAAAGGGTTATGTATATGAAAAAGCAGCCTGTTGGATTAAGAAAACAGTGGTGTACAAACTTCAAACGAAACGTGAAATTTTCTGTCAGTTTTATATGGCTTCTTTCTGTTTGATATTATCTATATTATCTGTAAAACAAAAGTACTAACACCAATTTCTTAATATTGCAGTTGTGTTTTAAATGATAATAACATAATAAAGAGTAAAGAAGAAACATTCACATAAATTCCATAGTAATAAACCTATACTGCACTAAATGGATGAAACACATCCTTCATAAAGAAAGTAATACCCCAAAAAAAGAGATTGAGTATGACATGATAAGTTGGAATTGATATTGATGGTATCTTTAATCTAATAAAAGTAATCAATGAACTAATCAAAACAATATTAGAGTACAAAGCAAGGTTACCTAGGTACTGTATATGTTTTAAGTGTAACTAATATTCCATAACAAAACTCGTATCGCATTACGCTTTTAAGGTGATATTGGTGCGCAACTTCCTATCATCAGAATATTAAATTATTTTCTCGAAACCTGCTGAAGCTATAGAGCTGACATTTTTACAACACATAGGCACGTATCTTTTGCTTATGATGCAACAGTAGTTGCTTTGTTAATTCATTTCCTTACAAACATTTTCCATGCGAATATTTTCAAAATTTGTAATACACTGTTTTCAGTAATACGTATTTGCGGTATATTATTTTTACGAAAACATTATATCAGTACTTGTAAGACTACTAAATAAATAAGCCTATATCTGAAATTTTCACTTTTCTATAAAAAAAAGGTTGAGAAAACATTCCTTTTGAATTAAATAAAAACAAACTTATGAAAAAATGAGCATTAAAATTAAAACTTACATTCTTATAATGCACTTATACTTCTCAGACAAATCTAAAAATTAACATGGATACAATTTTAACAAGTTCTCTTCGCTTTATCCATTGAATCAGTGCTGGCCATCCCTGTATGTAGTTCGACCAAGCGGCATATACTACCTCTTTCGTCTGTCTTTCCTTTTCGCTGTAAAGCGCTCAGGCTCTCATGGGCTCTAAAGCGCGCGCTTGCTCCTATGGGCATCAATTGACATGACTGCTGTATACTCTGTTTTTAGGATGTATCGTACTACCATTGAAATAATAATAATAATAATAATAATAATAATAATAATAATAATAATAATAATAAGTAAAAAGACACAATCACAGCGAGTTAGCGATTCAATTATGTGGGCAACGTTGCACTAATCTCAGACTAAGCTTGTCACTATACGAGTGCGTGATAATATTATATATTATTATGTTTGTAGTTGTTTTGTGTCCAGTGTGGTGGGCGATTGTTTCTTTGAAGCCAGTGTAAACAGCTTGCAGTTTCTTTTGCAGGAGTGTGCCACGCCGACGAGATAGGCTACCTGTTCCGCGTAGGGCACATGGATCACGACCTGGACCCTACTAGTCCTGAGGTGAAGACCCGTACGCGTCTCGTCAAGATGTGGACCAACTTCGCCAAGACAGGGTAGGGATTCTATCATTCTTGTTATTTGCTCTATCCCAGTAAATCACACCTTTAAAATTCCATCAGATACATAACATTACTTTGGGTAGGGTGACCAGACGTCCTCTTTTATCCGACCTTGTCCTCCTTTTTAGGCCTTTGTCCGGGGTCCGGGCGGATTTTAAAAAATCAAGAAAAGTCCTCCTTTTCGTAACTTGTATGCCTGAGATTTTGAAACTATCTGATTTGACGTCTTTTTCAAGTAACTTGCCTGTTGGAGGCAGCAACATCGACGGAATATACTCGCACTCTTTGCCAACGATCATAATAACTCTCTTTCCTCCTCCTTGTTATGATCGTTGCTCACAGGTAGCTTAGTAAATCGAAAAATCTAGGTGCGAATGTAAATCTAAATAGATATTTTTGTCCTCTTTAATAATTAATTATAGTTCCCTTGACTTTCATATGTAGCTAACTGTAAAATCATTATTATTACGTTTTTCATAATTATTTTGTAATAAAACAGATATTAACATAGCCTAAATCTGTACTGTAAATATTTTGTAATAAAATAGAAATTGACGTAATTTAAAGTATAACATAGGATTAAGCCTAAATCTAGGTATACATATTTTCTGTCCCCCCTTTTTCGAACAATGTCCTCCTTTTTAAGCTTTGTGTCCTCTTTTTTATCGATGTGAATCTGGTCACCCTAACCTTGGGACTGAACTGATTTTGTTTAACGACGTCTTTGGCAGGCTGACGGGGATCGATCCACTCTTTTGAGATGTCAGGGTTGTGGTAATATACCCAGTTTTTATCACATGTGAAAATTATTCTCCTAACAAATCTATCTAGCGATAAGTTGACGACAGATATCCACTCTGCGTTGAACCTGTTCAGGTGTTAATTCATGAGGTAAAGATCTGCAACTTCTGTATGATTTTTTAAGAATCTTAATTTGGCGATGTATTGTATCCTTCAGGGCACCAAGTTCTTCTGAAAACTTACAAGTACTTTTTTTTTTTCAAAAACTCTGTGTGTATTTTCGATACCGATATTCCATACCTTACGTCTCCCAGGACGTTGTAAATCTTTAATGTCTCGTTCTCCATTATTGAAACAGTGGAACCATCGTTGTGTTCCAGTCTCACTAACGACACCTTCACATTCGACTTGACATAATTTTAGAGCCGCGGCAGCAGCATTATAATCTTTGCAGTAATGTTTTAAAATGACTCTAATTTCATATTTTATCACCTCCATTTTATATTCTTTGTATTAACAATTGATGACTGTCACATGCTCACAATACGAAACAATAACCACAACGTCCTGTAAATTGTATTGCCCAACTAAAGAAAATCATTAAAACACCACACTAAAAAATTGACATTGCTTATGAGATGACCTAAAACTTCATGCAAAGGCCAATAGACGTTCGTTATTACGCCACTACCAAAATCGTTGTTGTTATGTTTGCTACATTAACTGGACGGAGTTACGCAATAACAGACCAACCGACAATTTGAAAAAAAAAAAAAAAAAAAAAAAGAGAGAGAGATATTTGCACAAATTTGTTGATGGTAGTCTAATTTAACTCCGAAAAAAAAATCAAGAATGCGATATCTGGATTTTGCTTCTATTTATAAGCAAAAATTCGTTATTGCATAAAATTCATTTATTTATTTTGCTTTGAAATATTAATTCAACTCCTGGTCTCTTATTAAAAATGGGTTAGTCTTTTTTGGTATTATTTTTGCTATTTTTGTAATAGTATGAATGTTATAATACTTCTTGCATAAAATGTTTTATAAAAACATATTTATTTAAATGGCCAATATCTCGAAACAGGTTTTTGGTGCTTGGATCACTATTGCTGATCATCGTCCAATTGTCCCACTTTATCCTGCAAAGAAGTAATAAATAGCTGTTCAGAATAAATTGGCATATTTTATGTGAATTTGAAATATGTTATTAATAAAACTGCAAACCGAATCGTTCCGTGAGGACGAACAGACATATTTTTACTCGGTTATTTAACGACGCTGTATCAGCTACTAGGTTATTATTTAGCGTCGATGGAATTGGTGATAGCGAGATGGTATTTGACGAGATGAGACCAAGAATTCGCCATAGATTACCTGACATTTGCCTTACAGTTGGGTAAAACCTCGGAAAAAATCCAACCAGATAATCAGCCCAAGCGGGGATCGAACCCGCGCCCGAGCGCAACTCCCGATCGGCAGAAGGCGCCCTAGCCGACCGAGCTACGCTGGTAGCTACGAACAGATATCAAACATGTCCAGAATTGTTACCAATTTTGGAAAACACACGACCTGAAGTGTTTGATTGCGTTTGTTGCAGATGCCCAACTCCCAAGAAAGACTGGTTGGTGAACGTGATCTGGCGACCGACGGAATACGAGGAGCGCTGGTACCTCAATATCGACACCGAGTTGTCCATACAACAACACCTCAACAAGGAGCGCATCTGTTTCTGGGAGGACATATTCAGGTCCCTCGAAGAGTAGCATAAGTGAATTTTTACCTAATTAAGTTATTACTTCCAACCTGATACCTTCGCGTATTTTTCACATGGTACAGCTAAGTGGAAAATACAGGGTGATCCAGCAGAAAAGGGCCATACGTTGAGAGATGATTGTATGAGCGATACTAAAGAAAACGCACCATATAAACATATGTCTTATTCTCAATAGTTTCCGAGAAACAGCTATTTGAAAATAACAGGCATGAGTCTCCTTTTCTTCCTCTGCATAATTGTTCATATTGAAGCAGACGCACTCAAAACGACATTACGTTGTATGTTGCGCATGAAGGGACGAATCTTACCATTCTGCCTCGCAGACTTCGAGTCTGTGTCAGAAATACTGTAGCAGCTTACGAAGTACGAGTACATTCCATGTAGTGAAGTTACAATGCCACGAGTCTTAACACATGTAGAGTATCCCGACAAGGTGTCATTTTTTGGCCACCGACGTCACCCGACTTTACATCATTATTGTTTGTGGGGTTGGCTAAAGAGCGAAGTCTACAAACGCGAAGTGAAAACAAGGTAGCAATTGCTTGCCCGCGTTTTAAATGCTTGTGATCACATTAAAGAATGTCCGAACCAGTTCAAATTAGCAGCATGGCAAAGTGCATCGAGGTTGACGGGTCGTTTTTGAACATGTTATGTGGAAAATGGTGGGCAATTAAACACAACGTTAAGGTAACGATCTCTTAATTTACTATAACATGCAATGTTTCTGTTCCTCGTGATTTTGACTGGTTTTATCCAAAACCGTTGAGAATATAACGTGTGTTTATATAATGTTTTTCTTTTAGCATCACTTATACTATCACCATCTCTCAAAGTATGGAACTTTTCTACTGAATCTACTCGTCCTAGCAGCAAACAACGCGTCTAACAACAAAGCTAGCCCAAGACGTCAGCCTGAAAGCTGCGCACTGACTGTTGAGGGAATGGATTTTCATATCCTCCGAAGCTTGCCAAACTCGCAACGTACTACACTATTAAAATGCGAGCCATGCAAATGCACATAAACGTTTTATGCTCTAAAACAATTCCTTAATGAGTAAACAAATTAAGTGGGAGTGCCAAACAGTTTTATTGCTGCAAGAGTTAAAAGAAGATATTCCAGGTTTGAGTGAACAGAAATTGACTTATATAATGGACAGTGAAAATGTGTGTTTGCAGACATAAATATTGCAAACAAGAATGCGACATCTGTTAAAAAACAAGTGCAAGAACGATAAAAGTTCTTTACAACGAAGTGGTCGGTAGTGACGAACATAACAGAAGTGCCTGAATGTTTTCAGTTTGTTTACAATTCCCTTTTCGAAGGAACCATCGAACAATCATATATCGATATCGGCGAAAATGATCGGCTATTATCTGTTCAGAACAGAAATGACAGACTACCTCACACACGATGTTTAAAAAGCACCGCATAATTGCAATTAAAATTGTATGGGGACACGTCAAATATTGTATTTGCCTGGGTAGAAAGAAATATTTTTTTTGGAAACAAAATATTTTGCGACTATTATTATTCAAGTTATGACATCACCCAGAAAACATTTTAAATAACATCCTACAGTTTTTTAATATCATCTGATAGAACATATTTTTATGTAGGCCTAATATTTCATTTTATTTTTTACAAGATCACTATGGTTACTGATTTACTACGGTAACAATTTTACTGTTGATATACTGTATTTTGTAAGTCCCTGTGTTATGAAAGCAGTTTATTGATGAAATCAACATAAAACAAGATCTTCTTAATAGAAAATAATCTTTTTATGTCTCTGACATGCCCATGTTGTCTGAATTTCGCTTTTATTCTACTCTACTACTGAGAAACAGATGGCCGATTTGGATGAGTTCCGTTGAAAAGTGTGCATACCTCTTCTGTCACCAAGTCCTAACATGTCAGGATCTTAATTATCTCATGTGCTGTTAAGAACATCTTGTTTCATGTTCACTTCATCAATAAAACTGCTTCCACAGCATAAGAACTAAAAGATTATATCAAAAATAAAATTGTTACCGTAGCAACCACAACCAGGCCCTTATTTACGCACGGACCACATAGGCCCGGCCCCAGGACTGCACAATTTTGAAAAAAGAAACAACATAGAGCTGAAAATAAATTCTCGATATTTTCCTACTTCACAGATGCCTGATTTAGATAGTATCATATGTTAAATTGTTGTTACATGCCACTTTTTTTACAGTTTGACTACTAAATGTCCAAGATTTGCTAAGTTAGTTGGTGGGAGGCACAACATTTTTTCGGACCCATGAGTATAGCTCTACCTCGATACGGGATTGACCATACTGCTTCTGTAGAAAAGAAATAAAATATTACACAGAAAATAATTTTGCTTTTTCAAATGAAATTAAAGAACTATAGGGCACTATTTAAAACGTTGTCGATGACATCATAACACGCACAACAATGGTTGCAAAAATATTTTGTTCCCATAACAATATTTTTTTTCTATGAGTTTTTTTGTCCAAACTCTCCTGTTTCAATTTTAATTGCAATTATACATTACTTTTGAAAACCCTGTACATTAAAACAGTGCGGCACTAAATGCTTTACACGGAGCAATCAATAAGTTTCCGGACTGCTCTGAATGTAGGCAACATACAGGACATAGGAAACGGAGAAGTTATCTAAAACTAGGGAAACGCCTGGACTCTATACTAAATGCATCATCTGAAAGATTGAGAAGACTAGTCATAAACCGTATATGGAGAGATTCCAGGAAAAATGGTAACAGGTTCTTGACATGTTTGCACAAAATCACGTGTAGAAGTTCAGTTCTTAAAGACAATCTGACTCAACTGGCATGGAAGCAATGACCTTCATGTATGTGCGTTTAACAGCACAATAAATAGAAATGCAGTTCGGAAATATATTGATTGCACCTTATATATTTAACGCGTAGGTTAATTATTCACGCAAATTATGTTAAATTATTTTAATTGAATAATGCAGTACATCGTGGGTTGATTATTATTCATTATCCAAAAGCAAGCAATTCCCCGATGAAAGACGTAAACTAGTCCATCCGTGACAGCCATGATTTATCACGTGACGACACCAAAGCTAATAACAAAGATTACATCGCCTGCCAATCATCGACTTTGAGCGCGGAGTGACATCGAATCAGTTCTGTATACGCGAGGTGTCATTGCTATGATGAACAGATAATACGCTTTAGTATTAGCTTTAGTCACTTATACCCTTCTTTCACCAACTATGTAGTTAGTAATTTTATTGCAAGTCAGTGTTTGAATTACATCGTAGGTTAGATTAGGTTGAAGCTTAAGTCAATGCTAGCTTGCGTTATTTATTATAATGATGGTTACAATTTGGAGAGTAATAAACGGTTCTTAGGGCCTACCCTATTAAACAGTATATAGTAAGCGCATATGAGCACGGAAATTGTTATGCGTCCATTTTACTCATTCTGTGCATGTCAAGAATCCCGCGTCTGGGTCAAACGCTAGCGTACTGGTCTTCTATACAGGCGGCCAAGGTTCGATCCCGGCCAGGTCGTGATGGAATTTGTGGTCGACAAAGTAGACATTGTAGAAGGTATTTCTCGGGGTACTCCCGTTTCCCTCTGTCTCTCCACCTCCCCCTCATTGCATTTACTATCTGTAATACTACACTGACCGGTACAAAAACCAAAACGTTTCAAGTTCTTTATATTACAAGATCTAAGTTAATGCTATTGATAGCCATATTTATCGTAAATATTTTGACTACCACAACAATATACAGACGTTTTACCGACATTGCGTTTAACAATTAACAATTTACTTGTTTTCTATTCGCAAACATGCAGCTATTTGCATCAATACCTTAAATTTAAAAAAATTGGTATAGCCAGGGGCAGATATTTATGGAAATTAATTTTATCATTTGTGTTTTTTAATATTAGTGTCGGCGAAGATTGTTGGAGATTGATTTGTACTCTTGGCTGAGATTAATGGAAATTTTGGAAAATACAATTATTTTGGAATTGGAGTATTAACTCAGTATGAATATTACTTTCCAAATAATTAACATTAAAGGTTCGTTGGATTCTGATAAAATCGCGGTATGGCCAATTGACAATATCTGTTGGATTGAGACTGTATTTAACACACATTCATTAAAAACGAAAAAAAAAAAAACTTAAAAACTTGCAGCCCTCACATTAACACTTTCAAATTATTAGTGTAATAATAATAATAATAATAATAATAATAATAATAATAATAATGCTTCACTTTTTCTGGCAGAGTTAAGGCCGTGAGGCCTTCTCTTCCACTCATCCAGAGGATAAAAAGGAAATACATGGTAATATAATGTTAGTACAACAGAAAGTTAAAGGTAGCCTATGCCTAAGACAAGATCTAAACAGAAAAAAATATGCATAAGCCAGAAGATTATCGAACTTAAATACCTACTTAAAGTAGATGATAAATTAAATTATATGATTACTTTATGTATGTATTTATTTACACTGCAAGTGAGCAAGCATCCGGTGGCAGTGGTACAAACAATATAAATAATACACAATAAAATTACAATACACAATACAATTAAATACACAATACAATTATATACACAATACAATTAGAATACACAATACAACTATACACAATAATTACAATTATTAATAATGATACATAAAATAACCTAATTAATAAGTGAACCTAATTTTACATTACAACCTACATATGTATAGGGCCTACATAAGTTTCACATTGATACTGATAATAATCTTTCACTTTACTGTCATCTCACTCACTGAACTGGCAACTATTCACTACACTGTAAAACCATAACTTCACTGACTCACCACGCTTCTCTGATACAACAGTTCAAATAAGACAAACAATTACACCCTTATTCATACTTATAAACAGTACTACATTTAAACTAAATTACATTAAAACTACGTTATAAAGTAGTTACAATTGTGAATTTTAATATATATCCTGAAATGTTGAATTCTCAGTATTTTGAGTGCACTAATGTAATCAGAACACCTGGAATACCATGTATTGTAGCCTATTTGGATATATAACAAATTCAAGTGAAAAAAAAAAAATCCGAAAAAAAAAACTCAGAATATGAAATTCGCTATAAAACGACGCAATAGTAACAATTCGCGAATGTGTTCATATTTCGATATTAGAACTCTATTTCGCGATTTGTTGCGATTTGTTTTATCCGCATATTATTAATCAGAATCAATTCGTAAAGATTGGCAAAAATCTATTGTATATCTATTATGTCGTAATCTTCGTGATCTCCATAAATACCCGGTCCTGGGTATAGCTGTGTCGGCGTGTTTTTTACGTGAATGCATCTGTCTTAAATCGACAGCTAGAGGTGATCTTTTGCTTGGCACCAAAATTAATTTTTACTTATTACCGCTCATGGTTATGTTTCATTCGAAAGCAAGTTACATAGGTCCTATAATAAGAAATTATATTTGTTATAACTGATTAACTGTTATAAATTATATATTTTATATATATATTTATATATATTTTTTTATATATACTCTTTCATCATATGATGACGCAGAATATCTGCATGGAAAGATCATATGTACTTCGGTACATCAAAATATATATGATATGCGTAATAAATCACTTCGTGATTTAAGACGGCGCCTATACCGTCGGATCCCGGCCAACCAGTCACTCATTCGAGTGCACCTCAACACATGTATGGACTTCGGTCCTGCGTTCATAGACATCTATGACGTAGTGCAGAGGGCGGCCACTAGAGGGAACCCAAGAGATGGAGCTTAATCTGAGACGATTCTAACCGGCGTCGGGGTTGTATCCGGCGTGGCTTAGTGGATAAAGCATCAGCACGTAGAGCTGAAAACCCGGGTTCAAATCCCGGCGCCGGAGAGAATTTTTCTCCGTTCCATTACTCTTTCATCATGTTATAAATTAGCTACGTATTCACGTAAGATGTTCGGACATTGTTAAAAAAAGCCATCGGGGCACAAGGTTTTTCCCCGTACTCAGACGAACACGAGGCAACAGCCCCTTCCGCCCACTTGAGTCGCCGACTACGTCATATTTCAACTACTATAAAAACTAACTCTAAAATAATTGTGTTATGTATGAAAACCAATATAATTACGTACTGAACTTATTCATCAGAATGTAACAAGTAAGGAGCTTTTTAAAACATCCCTATTTGTTGGCAGTTCTTGAGCCTCTCTTGCACGAAAACATTTATGCGTACTTGCTCTGCACAGGATTCGTAACGTGGAGTCTAAAATGTATGAGAATATTTCCGGTTATATGTAATGTATAGAGACTGAATGAATATTGTACCTGATCTTCATATAGGTCTTTAAGCATCGACTTAAGCTTAAACCTTAGAGGTGCTATTCATAGACATTTCGCTAGCCCGCGCTACGAGCGTGCTAAACTAGCCGCGGCTATCGACTGGTTACTTGTACAGGATTCATATCATATCACATCGCTAACACTGGTTTATGAATACGAGAAACGTTAGTTCGCTGATCATCCACCGGAAGCCCGGGCTAAGAATGTCTATGAATACGGCCCTAGATAACTTAAACATAGTCTAGGAAAGATAGCACAGTTAGGGCCTACAGGAAAATCTGTTTAACATACCGGTAACGTATATAACCACGAACATTTTTATATTTTCTGATTTTGTGATACAAGACGGGTGTATCGTTTGTAACAGATAAGAGTCCCTGTAGCATAACCTATTGCTACTCTACTGTTATTTTATTTACTTTAGTAGATCATTTTACGATGCTCTATCAACATTTTAGGTTATTTAGCGTCTGAATGAGATGGTGATAATGCCGGTGAAATGAGTCCGGGGTCCAACACCGAAAGTTACCCAGCATTTGCTCATATTCGGTTGAGGGAAAACCCCGGAAAAAATTTCAATCAGGTAACTTGCCCGACCGGGAATCGAACCCGGGCCACCTGGTTTCGCGGCCAGACGCGCTAACCGTTACTCCACAGATGTGGACTTTACTTTTAATAAGAGTCGAGATATGTGAGATACATTCTCATTGTTTGGGTATATATAATTCAAGTGGAATATGTGCAAATATTTCAATATTTAAGAAAAAATGCACATGAAACAATGTCCTATTTACTTTTCCCCATAAATGTGTCACATATTTTACGGTACGATGTTTTGTAAACGAAAGTCTATGAAACGCCTGCCAGTTTAGACTATACGCACGTCTTTAGAGCACATGTTCTCGAGCATGAACATTGTGTCATTCACTTAAGGGTTGTTAATCTTACGGGAAGCTCACACGCTAATATTTGACGTAATGGAAGTATTCAATGATGCTGAATTAGCCAATATCCATGCATGGAGAACCTGTAAACGTGGCAAGGGAACTATCGCCAGATATTTGTAAATGGTCGGATTCCAGATGGATGAATGTTCGTTGCTGTGCACCAAAGACCCCGGGATACAGAATTTCTTCGTTCTTTTAAGTATTAACGAACCAAATAAAGGATTGTATTTTTTCACATCTGAGATCTTTTTTACATTACGGTAATGTGGTTCAGTATATTATCCCCAATTAGGCCTACCTCTAAAAATATTTGCACTTATATCCCTCACACTTTTTATATATTACACAATTATTCTCGTCTTATTGGACATGTTTTGACTCAGTTCATGGTATTATTACCACAGTATGCTATTGTTACTATGAAAAAATGCATAGAAAAAAAATACTTTTTTGACTCCACGTATCAAGAGTCTTAAGAATAAGAATAATAATAATAATAATAATAATAATGTACGGGGACTCTTATTTGTAACAGTGGAAGAAGCAGCATTGCTGACTACGATGCAATAGGAAATGTAAGCATTCGATCCTTTGAAAAATAGCCCTTAAAAACTTGTGCTCTCCAAAATATGTGTATATAGGTCTAGAAAGTTAAATTTAAGCACCAAATAACGAATTATGGCAAGATATGTCATATAGATTATTGCGAGAATATAAATTTATTATCTTTAGCAATTACTATACTGTTTTTTTTTCTAAAGATGGGACATGACATTAGCACTGCGATCGGAAAAAACAACTGAATATCACATACAGCGAAAGGTCTGTTGCTATGGTAATAATGACTGAGTTGCCCATGTTAAAATCACGCGATCTTGTGTCAGATGTGAAGGATGGTGATAATTAATTTTATGAGTTATATTTGTCTTTATTTTATATATCACAATTCTATATAGAACGTCAAATATGTATTGTCCATTTATGTTTTAACATCAGCCTCTAAAGTCAGTTGGTAGCTCGCATCAGCTAATCGCATGGTCGTCCATAGATAGCGCTGTAGTTCCAAGCTCAGCCATACAACTGTCATGCCCCATCTTCAAACAAAACAGGTATAGTATGCTTTCTCCGGAGTGAACTAAATTACTGTACATTATGCATTCGTATAATAAATGGCAGTAATTTGCAACCTTGTACCTGCTCACGAAGCTCTCGTAAGGAAATCTAAGCGATCGTGGGGGTCTTGTCACATGCTGGTGGAAACACGAACTGACAAGACTGTGCCCGTCACATAAAAGGGCATGCGCAGTTCCATCGCCCAATGAGTGAAAATTTATCCATATGTAAGATAATTGATTTCGGTTCCTATACACTTTACACGCGAATAAACTTGTGTACAGTCCAAATATTTATGTGTAAATGTCACCAGTGACAATTTTATTATTTACGACTTAATTAATAAGTTAAAATAGAAATATGTATGTATGTTTTATAATATTATCATCTTCAGTTTATAACATGTAAATAAAATCGTAAATTAAATATTTAAAGTGTATTTCTAATTCTTTCCTTGCTATGGTTATTTTGTCTTCTTCTTCCTCTTCCTCCTCCTCTTCTTCTTCTTCTTCTTCCTCCCTCCCTAGGATTGGATCGTTGACCTGTTTGTTCATGCACCAATGAACTAATTGAATGTCTCTTGAATTTCAACCAATCAGTCATCTATTACTGCATTAGTGTCCTTGTCTTCGTCAGTGTCTGGTGCACTACTGATGCATTCCATTCTTGCGAAACCCTCTCAAGCATGTCTTGTGTGACGTTCCTGATTGCTGTGTTAATGCATCTTCTCAATTTGACCAACGTCGCTGGAAGTAGAGGTACATAAATATTGTCCTTCAAGAAACCTCACAAAAAGAAATCACATCGTGAAATCTGGTAAACAGGGTGGCCATGTGCAAAAGTTGCTGTGTCCATTGCACGACCAATCCATTGACTTGGTTGGTGTTGATTTAGGAAAATTGGCTAATGCCACAACTCACGGACGAGGAGAAACAGGAGTCCATTTTTTCAACAAGACGAAGCCCCTCCACATTGGCATATGGAGGTCCGGAGGTACCTAAATCAACATTTACCGAAAAATTGTCATCACCGGGTGCGGATTTTGATGACCTAAAGACCCTTAAAATGACCCAAAAAATGTTACAAAATTACCTAAAATTCTGAAAAAAAAAAACCTAAAAATAAACAATTCTATACATAATTAGTCAAAATCCTACCTCAAATATTAATAGCTTTCCAGACTGTCTACTATGGTATTTCCATATAAAAGTATAAAATTCCCCACATACGATATGACCTACAATTAATAATTAATTAGGCTATAATTAAATGTCCAACTAAAATAAAAGAAAAGGATAAATGCATCATTCACGAAATCTCCTCCGTATCTAGCATAGTGTATCCCAATAAACGAAGACTAAAATGGACGTTTGTGACTTCAAAATAGGCCTATCTGCAGTGCATTCAACAACAACTCAGCTGAGAACTTCATCTCCTATTCTATTTCTCTTTTTCCTCTTGACATCACCATCGAGAAAATCCTTTCAGATTCCTCATTTGAATGGGGTAATGTCAGTACTAATTTTGCGAGTTTTCCTATATTGGGAAATTTTAGATCGTCATTGCAGTCTTTAGCTTAAATGACTAAAAAAAATCACGTTAAAATTAAAAAGATGACCAAAAAAAACCCTCAAAATAAAAAAAAAAGAATTAAAAGATTAAAACAGCGAAAAATGACCAAAAATGATGTAAAACCTCTACATTTTTGTAACCAGCAGCTCGTATCCAGGATTTTTATGTTTACAGGCATTGCAAAGGATGTAAAGAAAAAGATGACGTCATCAAAATCCACACCCTGGTCATCACTATTCACATATACACAAACACAAACAGGAAATTACTGTACAAGAGGTAATGAGTAGAGAAGAACGTCTCTTTAATGACATTTATTACTACCATTACAGATTTTTTTTTGTATATTTCTTTGATAAATCATTTAAAAAAGTATCCTGTTAGTGTAGAATATGGTTTCATTTCATGGAACATCTTCGATAATGTAACCAGACAAAATAGCCTTCCTATGTAAATTGTGCTAGAACATTTATGCAGAAGTAATATACGCACATCGGTGTCCTCCTCCTAACCTACTTTAGTTATGAAACAGTGGTTATTGTTATTTTGTTATTTGCATATGACTTCACTCGACTAGAAACAATATTTAAAAAATAGGATCAGCTTTATACTGTGACACATAGTTACAACACAAAACAATAGACAATAAGAAGTTTGCCCAAGATTACAGACTCATCGGTGAATGTTACATGTTTAGTATTTACATGAAATGAAATATCTGGAATGGTACTTCAACGCGTTCTTTAATCTAGTGAACCAACTTATCGCAGGAATCTCAAACTCTTAGTTTCTCTTTGCAGAATGTCAATAATCCCTCGTCACTATTTCACTGCTACTCCAGTATCGTTTTTCTAAGATTTATGTATGATATATACATATTTAATTTTTATTAAAAGTATTTAGGTTGCCATAAGAATTACTGCTACCTAATACCACAGCCTTCATGATTATTGAATCTTTCCTCCCTAAAAGCTTCCCTCTTGCTGCACATTATGAGACAGAAAGGTCTCAAACTGTTCTTTGTTTTTGACATTGCTATTGGGATACCACTTTGTAAATGCAGCTGTAATGCGCATGCACTAATCTCCCCTCCCACAGTTCTTGTTCATGGCGAAAGCTGAGTTCGTAGGGAGTACAGTTGCACCAAAGTGAAACGAAGTGTAGTATAAAATAAATAAATGAATACCTACTAGCAGTGGCGTAGCGTCAATGTAAGCTAAAAAGCTCAGCTTCCCCAGTTAATAATAATTTCATAATAAACCTGCCGTTTATGAACAAAATTATTTATTAATTTTAATAGAGTTTATATTTATGCGTTAAATATTGTGATGCGGCAGCTCAGGATGATTTGTGATGCAGCAGTAAACAAGAAGCCTGCACACACCAGCTTCCAAGCAGACTGGTTTCTTTCACTCATTCTTCTGTGTCACCCATCCCGCAGATTCTCCATCCCTTTGTAACTAAACTACCCTTATCGCAAGGCACAGAAGAAGCTATCTTTTACATTGAAAGTTTCCGAGTTATCCCTTTCGTGAGGGTTTGTTCAGTTGAAGTGTTAGTGTGCATTGTGGCTGATATAATAAATAATGAGTCAAATAACAGTTCCTGACACCAATTTACTTGAATTTTTAGGACAATTCTATTATCAAGACTGACTTACGAACAAAAGTGCGATTTAAAAAACAAATGGCCGTGTCTATTTGTTAGAGATATGTGTAAACCATGAAATCATATTTTACTATGTACCATTTGAGGTCATGCCTTATTGGTGTTACGAGGTTCCAACCAATCTTCGGACTGCTGGCTTGACATTGACTACTATTTATTTTAAGACTATATTTTTGTAATAAATTTTCTCATATGTACATGAAAGAGAACTTGAGTTAGCTTCCCCTACTCAAAATTTCATGCTACGCCACTGCCTACTAGTAATAGTGCTGTGTGTTTAAGTTATAACTAGAGTATTGGCATGTCTTTACGTGAGAAATATTGTTTGATAATAAACTCATGGATGAATATTCCCCCGAAAAATGGATGAAATTATGTGAGCATGTGCGGAAAATAGAGGAAAAATATTTTGACCAGAAGTGTACGGTTGAAGCGAAAGTAATCCAATGAGAGTCACGATAATAGCGGCCTAGTACCGCCAACTTTGGTTAAGACACAGATTCTGATTGGTGATCGACGTCGGGGAACGCACAGAGGGGAACACGCAGCGAGTGTGGGAGAAGGAAATGAGTTAAGGTTTCCGCCATAGCTGCATTTTCTAAGTGGTCTAACTATAGCAAAATACTTTCACTGCCAACAAGTTATGTATATCACAGACAAAGGGAGATATATGGCAACCTTCTGGCAGCGGGGATGCGAAGTGAATTATGAATAAACGTTTTTATGAACATAGACAATAATAGTCATTATGGATATAAACTTCCCACAGGACATATAAAAACTTTTATGGTTCATTATTAACTCGAAAACATAACAAAATTTCAAAAGATATCAATCTCTGCAGCTATACGAGTGCAGTATATGCAAAGATGATAAGAGAATATCTTCCAATCTGCCATTATGTTGAGTTATATCAGAGCATTTAAGCCATCCAAGTTTCTGTGACTAGAGGACACATAAAGGACTTATTGTCTATATTTCAAATGTCTTGAATGCAAACATATTTTCAACATAATGGATTATCCTTCTGAGTCCTGAGACATTTGTTGTTTTATTTTTAAAGTTCAATGTAATTCTACACTTAAAAAAAAGTCACTGACATAAGGAAAATTGCTGAAAAAATTCTGCAGGTTGCAGTTACAGCACAAATGCAGGTATATTATACTATACTTCGGTTCTCTACACATACATCTTATATCATAATCATGTATGAAGTATAGTATACTATACTCTAAGGACTCAGCAGGTTAAGAAGATGTTTGATATTAATATATTACATGAGATTATTCACTCAAAATAAGAAAAAGCAACCACACATATGGAGACTCTTCTGATTCATATCTAAAAAGAGATAAAAAGTTTAAAATTACATGGTACGATATCCGCGAAAACTTGTATGAAATACTTATTTATAAAATTAATCACATAATTTCCATAAAACCTATTTTAATGGAGCCCATAAGCACTGTAAGAGCTTTCAAGCATGTTTTTCATTCTAATATAAACATGATTATTTATGTTTATCTTCCATTCTTATATGAAAATGTCTGAGAAATGTGAATAAATATGCTTGTTTTAGGCCCGTAACACAGTTGCAGAGTTTTCGCTAGCGAGAAATGTGTTGCGAGAAAGAGGCGAAGAGCCTTCCTCCACACACTTGGCGAGTTCTCGCTATCACAGATCACACCTCGCTATGATTATAGTAATGACTCGTTGGGGGAAATATTATAGGTTATGTATTTACGTATACTGTACTTAAATATATATCCTGTAAGTATATTGTCGTATTTTACAAATTATGTACGAACGCTGTGTTGAATCTGAGTATTCAGTTGATGAGAAAATGGAGTTACATGAACATATTTTGTTAATGAAAAGAAAAAGTAGGCCTAAAATTAAAGCCAGAAAATCTGAAAATCACATTGTATGTTACGAAAATAAGGGCGAGTTTTGGACACTGGTTTCGATTTGAATGATGATACGTTTAGGCATTATTTCAGGTTGAATGGACCACAGTTTTTTTGCCATTCATTATATGATAGGGGATTCTTTGCTAGGTTCTGATTAAAATTATGTAAACTGTTAAGACATATAGATACATTATTTCAAATGTTTAATTAATAATATTAAATTTCATCAAAATAAAATATAGCCCTATTTATTTTCAGATAATCTGATATTTGTCTCCAGATTTCTTCTTTAAGTTTCGTGTTTTTATAGTTTTCACCCCGTGTATCCTATAAATAGGCCTACGGGTGACATCGTACAAGTTCGATAAGTTTCTGACTCCAATTATCAGCCATCTTTCCTCATTTTCAAATAAAAACAAAAAAATTCATCGCCACCTGTGATATTTTTTTCTACATTCAATCGTCATTAAGAGTATAAATGTCAAACATCTTTGATAAATGTGTCAAGAAAATTCGCTGAGCTACCGATTCCAGCAAGAAACTCGCGCGAGGTTTTTGCCTCGAGCGAGAATCTCTTCCAGTGTGTGGACGTCCATTTGAATCCATGTTATCAATTGTTTAATTTTCTCGCAACACATTTCTCACTGGCGAAAACTCTGCAAGTGTGTTACGGGCCATAAAGTATTGAAAAAGTGTACTGTCATATTAGCTGAATTGCAAGAAGTAATCTGTGCAGCTTTGAAGAAGCAGAAGAGGAGGAAGAAGAAGTGGGGCTGTTCAGATGAAAAACAAGAAAAAGTAGTAGAAGAAGAGCACGGATAGGATCAAGAAGAGAAAAAGAGATGGAGAAAGAGAAAAAGAGCACATGGCACAATTCAAAGATGTCGGTACCACATCAGTTTAAGTAAGACATGTAATGCATACAGAGTCAAGAGTAAGTAATGTCATTAAATTCAGGGGGTTATTCTTTGAAATATTTGAAACAAAAAAGTGTAATACAATTTTTTTCGTCTTTGCTTCCTTTTCGAGATAAAAACTACTTTATATGAAACATTTCGTAGTGTATTTTGGGAAAGCCATTGATTTAATTCCCAATATGCTCAGTTACTTTAAGAGAGCACTGTATTATGATAATAAATTATTAAAATAATTTTAGTTTTGTTTTTTAAACGTGCAGAAATTTCATCTGAACGAATGTAATTTTTCGTTCTGAAAAGGAATTTTAAAATGTTACGTTTGTTCAGAGCAAATTTCTGCATATTTGAAGGAAAAAACTAAAATTCTTCAAATCATTTATACTTGTTTCTGAAACTGACCGAGCTTATTGGGAATTAAAACAATGGCTTTCCCAAAACACGCTATGAAATGTTTCATATAAAACAATTTTTATCTCGGAAAGGAAGCAATAATAATCAAAATTGTATTACACTTTGTTTGAAATATCTCAAAGAATAACCACCTGAAATTAATCACATTACTTAAGGTTAACCTTGTATAGGCTTATCCTGTTGTAAGTCATATCATAGAGACCACAGATTTTGGCATTAATGATACATGCAGTAAATTGAGGATTAAAGGTGAAAGTTTTTTTTTTTGAATATGTACGTAATAGTAGGAAATATACTAGTATTTTCCCACGATTTTTCGGGAAAAGATATTCTGCAGTAAAATAATTCGTTTTTGCGGAAGAAAAAAAAAAACATCTTGATATTAATATACTGTTTTTCTCTTGGCATGAGGAAAACGTCCACTATTTCTTATCAAATGAAAACTGCAATGTAAAACACGCATTGATTTAAATGATTTAACAGATCATCCCTTCTATCAAACATTCTCAAAGATCAACAATACCTACTTAAGTAGAGTTACCATATCTTTAAACGTAAAAATGAGGGCACCAAACCAATCAGCCCTTTCCAAACCCTAAATAACGTCTTACAGATACAAATTCACACAATGAGACAAAGTCGTTCAATTTCAAACAATTAAAATGAAGTCAAATGTTTAATATGCTCCATGTTTTGATACCTAATTCATAAATTATTATTATTACCTGAATAAGCACATAGAAATACATAAAACTACAAGAATGAATACTGTTCAATCAAATTTAGTCACTCATATTCCAATAGAGGATAATATCATTTAAAAAGTCCATGAATATTTTTCTGTTGATCTGATTTCCTTTCAAATATCAGGAATTTTTAGCAAGTATGGGTACGAATGAAATGCTTCGCAACTGAAAGGACGAACATTATATTTCACTATAGCTAGTCCTTTTACTGACTCCACAACAAGGTGATTCTTCTCCTTAAATCACTGCATTTGAATGAATTGAAGAAATGGCAAAATGCTCGGCGAGTGTGGCAACTCGCGATCCCTGCCTTAAAGCTCGAGTGAACCAATCACATAGGCAAAGTGAGGTAACAAGACAAACAGAACCTCGTGTGAGATGTGTACAAACCGATCAATAAAGCGGTAAGAATAAAGAAACAGAGGTGGAATGGGCTCTGCATTTCAAATCTTAAAAAAGTGTTCGGTGTCATTCTGAGCACATGACTCGTGAATTAAACAAAGATGCTAGGTATGTCGAGAATCTTGGCTTTCTTTGTTTTCAAAGGCCAAGCGTTCTTAAAAATTAAATCCACAGATCCAATTTGTGAAGTAATCATGTAAGATTCAAATATTAAAGTAGGTAGTGAAGATTACAATGTGCAAATTTATGAATCAGAGCTCAGGAAAAGGTAGTACCATAAAAGAAAACATGTTGAAGAATAATGGGTATTTGATGGAGTCAACCATACAACCAAACATGACTTTTTTTTGTGAAAATACTCGCCTTTCAACTGCTGATTTTCTTGGTCCAACAAAAATACTCAGCTTTCATTCGCTGTTGTTTTCTTTTCTTTCGTGCAAAGGGAAGTGCAATTTTTTTAACCAGGAAAAACACTTGTCTTTATTATCTTTTTTATATGGTACTTTCTTTTCATGCCTTGTTTCCAAAGTTACTTTAGAGCAAAAAGAGCATATGTAACACCTCGAATTCTGCACTTCATCATGAATTTTTTTTTGCGATAACTGGCAAAAAAAAAACGCGAAATGTAATTTTTTTTTTTCCAAAATAAATGCAAATGACTCGTGAGTAAAACAAAGATGCTAGGTATGTCGAGAATCTTAGCTTTCATTGTTTTCAAAGGTCAAGCGTTCTTAAAAATTAAATCCACAGATCCAATTTGTGAAGTAATCATGTAAGATTCAAATATTAAGGTAGGTAGTGAAGATTACAATGTGAAAATTTATGAATCAGAGCTCAGGAAAGGGTAGTACCATAAAAGGAAACATGTTGAAGGATAATGGATATTTGATGGAGTCAACCGTACTACCAAACAACACTCTTTTTTGTGAAAATACTCGCTTTTCATCTGCTGATTTTCTTGGTCCAACAAAAATACTCAGCTTTCATTCGCTGTTGTTTTTCTTTTCGTGCAAAGGTAAGTGCAATTTTTTGAACCAGGAAAAACACTTGTCTTTATTACCTTTTTTATATGGTACTTTCTTTTCATGCCTTGTTTCCAAAGTTACTTTAGAGCAAAAATAGCATATGTAACACCTCGAATTCTGCACTTCATCCTGAATTTTTTTGCGATAACTGACGATAAAACGCGAAATATAATATTTTTTTTCCAAAATAAATGCAAAATTCTGTGGTCTCTAATCATTTGTAACTGATTTCGGAAATAAATCTGATACCATGACAATATTAGACAGTGCGAGCCTTATCTTACTCTTCATGCTTTGTTATTTTTCCATAACAGAAACACTGCATTTATCATTAATTACAAATTCGTATGTAATCATGCTGAGTGCACATGACAATGCTTGGCTCCAGATCAAACAGATTAGAGAGATTCACAAGATAAAGTACTACCCGTATTTTATGCTTAGTTACTAATTCTTTGTAAATTAAACATCAAGTTTCAGGAATGAACTCAGCTGAAATTAGTATTATTAAGATGGAAGTCTGTAATCACTGGGCAGTTGTGTAAGCGATTTCAATGCTTACAATGTGGAATGCGCCGCAATTTAGTTTACAAATCTCTGTACACACAGATACATTTACATCATATGCAGTCACTTCTACTGACACTGATCAGCAAGCTTCAAACATGTAATTTAAATTAAAATTTCATTTCCATGCTTGACTTTGGTACAAACTCTGATAACGAGAGATCGATGTACAAAATAGTGCACATCTCTGGGAAAGTTTTACCTGACACCACATAAGGCATTTCACAGAATATTTTTACAATCTCTAGCTAGGATGTAGCAATGAAACTTTAAAAGATAGTTCAAGTCTCCATACAACTAACAAGCAGTTATTCCAGGACTCGTGCGAATCTATTTGCAACAGCTTACCAGTTATTGTCATATATGAGATTCTTATCTGATCAAAATATCTCCCAAAAGCTAGTCGAGGACTTGAAGACTATTCATAACATCATATTCTTCAAAATAAATCAACAAAAGCCAAATAAGTCTATGTATATCGACATTCACTTAAGCATTAATAAATAATACAGAAATTTAACTTTAGCTGTAGTATTACTTGACGTACACAAAAATCGTGTCACAAAGAAGAGAAACTTGAAAACATCTAAGCCATTACACCAATTTACTCAATAAAATTAATTAACTTCGGCCTTTGAGAAGTTATACACCATTCACAAAATTTATCGAGAAAAGAATTTTGGGACTTTCTAGACATATACAGTATAGCCCAGAATAAAGTATACCAAAGTATGATTATGTTGCACTCGCAGCTCAGTGACAAAAAAATTATTGGCGTCATTATTAACTGTTGTTACTTCAGTTGTTGCTAAAGAAGGCTGTGAAAGAAACATAATGAAAATGGTACTCAGTATCCAAGAAAAAGAATTCCTAATAGAGCATTATTTTCGTTCATACACAATTGATAGAGATGATGGAGCTAGTGTGAAAGCGGTTTGAACTTTATGAAGAGGAGTTTCATAAAGATCCACATCCACATTACTCTTTTGTGTAAATTAAAAGCTCTTGCATCTAGTAGATATTTGAAATAAGCATATTATACATTTTTCCATAGTGTATTTCATTATGGTATTCGTTTGTGGGGTAACGGTGCTAATGTTAATAGTGTTCTAATCTTGCAGAAAAAAGCATTACGTATTACTACTAATTCATCTTTTAATGCTCATTGTCGACCTTTATTTCGTAATGCTAATATTCTTACTGTGATTAATCTATATATTTATGACAGTTTAGTCTATACCAAGATTAATTTAAATAGTCATGCTTCTCAATCCCAGCTTCACAAGTATTGTACTAGAAATAATCATTATATTGTAACACCTACGGTCAGGTTGACAAAGACCATGAAATGGTTCAGTGTTATTTCTTTAGATAAGTTTAATAGATTGCCTAAGAATGCCCACTCAGTTGGCTTATTTAGATTTAAATTTGTTAAAATGGTTTTTAGATAATCCTTTTTATCGTATAAATGAATTTTTTGACAGCCATATGAACATGGAATTTTAATCTGTTTGTTTTATTGACCATTGTCTATAATTACGATATTGTAATTTTGACAAATAAACATGATTAATTGATTAATTCCTTGGTGAGTAAATTCAGACGAACTGGTTCAATTTTGTGTCAACGCAAAGGAAGAAGTGTGAGGATAAAAACAGGTACAGACAATGCACACAGGGGTATGGTGTTTGACAAAATTGTGAATTCTAAGAAAAGTCAGTGACAAAAAAAAATGTTCAGTAATCTTAAGAAGCATTACGAAAGATGTCTAAGGAATAATGGAGAATTTTTACAACATGTGTACATTACTGGTGGATACTTTATATTTCTCAATTGAATTTTATGTTCTTTAGTTTCGGTATACTTTATTCTGGGCCATACTGTATATAAAAATTATTTCTTACCGATATTACCACACATTCACGAAGTCTGTAAAATTGCAATATTCTTTAGGCAAATCCAATTTCACAGCATTACACCTACTGGTATCCAACACAAGTTTGAAATTTACTTATTCGCTCCATAACTACAGAATATTAAATTATGGCACCGGTATTCAAATGTATTTTAAAATATACAAAGATTTAGCGACTTCTCATTAAACTCTTTTAACCCTTTCTGAACTGAATTTTTTTTTATGATTTTCCGCAATTATGGGTGCACAAGGTCATAGAGACACTGTTGAGAAACAAAAAAACAAAGCAATCCTCTTTCTAATAACAGCTGCCCAAGGAACTGGTAGATGCTGCACTCTATAGGTAAAGAACGAAACTACTTCTGAGGACACAAAATGGAATCATCAGGAATATCATGAGTCAGAGATTACAGAAATGTTGGTGATTCCAAATGAACTCATTCACGCAGAAAGGGTTAATAGGTAAAAGTCAACTTAAAGACTATATAGTTACAAGAACTTCCAAGGTTATCCTGTATTAGTGAAATGGCTTGATGTTTGTGATCAGATCTATGTGATGTCAAACTGAGATGATAATGACAGTTTGCTTTGCATCTTGTGTTGGAGTTAATATGTCTGCAGCAGTGAAGTGAGACACAGAGAGCCTGGCAGTCCGACTCAAATTATAGATCGTAATATGGAATGTATACTAACAGAAACATATCTGCATCTACTTTCAGAAAATTTTGTTAGGACTTTATGAAATCTCTTGGATTGCATAACGTCTTTATTCTTGGTATGTAATTTTTAGGTTAGCTAAAAATGGATTTAAGAATTAAATAAATAACACCACAGGCAAGATGAGTACACGATATTGTTAGATAATGGAATGAGACGCACCATGTGGAACAATGCAATAAAAGAAGGGAAAATGGGAGAAGAAATAATTAAAAGGTATGCAATCGAGTTCCTTGTAAGGAAATATGAGGCTGTGAGCTCCAAGCCTGTTGACCACTTGTCTCACTTCATTTTTTACAGTACTGTTGAAGAAACTCAAGAGAAATTGGAAGGGGAAAAGTCGAGAATGAACGTAACCTGATAGCTATCATATGAGGGAGATGACTGTGTGGAAAACCTTTCATGTCAAAATGTTACAATTTTTCTTAAAAACCGAAAAGTAAAACCGTGCTGATAATTGTAATCAACTGATTATTACAACAGAAGAACTTGTTATTGAAAAAAATGTTTGATGTTTTCTAAAACGTATAAAGTGCCGAAGTTACATTAAGATAAGGGACTTAAACATTTTCCCAATAAATATTACATTAAACTCTACTGCATAATGCTAACAAATTCTGTTTCTTTAATACCACTTATTTGTTTGCAATATAAATTTGTAATCACACACATCGAAAATTACACAAAAGTGAATTCACGGACTGAAAATTGTCAATTCCAAGGATTTTTTTTTTTTTAAGAAACCGGACTTTAACATATTTCACACTCAGGCTTAACCACAAATAAGAATAATATTGATGCAGTCACATTACTAAGCTATTACGTCATTTTCCCCGAGCCTTTTTTATATGTGAGGGTTTTTTAGTTTGACATCACTGATCTGAAAAAAAAAATATAGAACGAGGATGGGCAATTAGTAAGTTTTCTTTCAAAAACTCCTACTGTCTTTAGAGAAAGAAAACAATTTCATATACAGCGAAACCTCTTTTATACAGACACTTGAGGGGGAAGAATTACTGTCCGTAATAAGAAGGTGTCTATTCTGTAGAGGGGAATGTTTAAAGAAAACAAATTTGAAATTAATGTACTGTATATGCATTGACAATATTACTTGGTATGAACGATAATCATATTTTGCAATCATAAACTTATTGAAGTAAAATGTTATTTACCAAAAGTATAATTTATATTAAAGTACAAATCTGTACGTTTTTTTTTTTTAGAGACAAATCCTTTCCAAGAATGATGACTGCATTGTTATATTATAAAATTTAAAACAGACACAATCATTGTACTGCAATGTAGATTTAGTCAAACTCTTACGAAACTGCTGGACAAGCTGTATGTGGAAAAAAGAGCCCAAAACCATCCTGTCTCAGTAATTAAATGAAGGTAAACAGGGTCCGTCTATGCTTATCTTTAGAACAATTAACATAAGTTATATGTCACATTTTATTTAAGTTTAACGTTTTCGGCTTGACCCTCATTTAATATACCAGCTTATTGGTTCTCAATATGCCTTTTAAATTTACCCTTCTCAGGTTCAGTGGAGGTTACGGAATGTTAATGGTACATGTAAAACAAATGAATGTACCCATGCCAAAAACCTTTCTTTTTACGTTTTAAATTGGAGCTATAATTTGGACAACAGTTGTATCGCTACTGATCACAATACAGGACTCTCTTGAAGTTCACAGCCCTAAACAACCTTGTGTGCTAGTGAAAAAGTATCTTCTCCTATAAGGTTTCTTAAGGTGTTACAAGCAAACAGAATAAACTCGCAAAGTTTATATTTATGCTATTCAACTTTCGACTTTATCACACTCGATATGAATGAACTGTTTATAACTGAGAGGTAAATTACAATCAGGGGACATAAAAATAATGTCCATTTTAAAGAACACTTGGGCTGGGACTTCATAATTTTTTCCGTTATTAGAGACATCAGCCTTAAAGAAGTATTTGCAAAGAGAGGTTTCACTGTAATCTGTTTTTACAAACATAAGATGATTGAAACATATGGTGTCTTCCAAAAAAAAAATAGAGAATACCGGTACATAAAAATGTCACAGACATTACAAAAAAATCACAACATCCTTAGATGGGAAAAAGAACTGCATCTTTCGGGTGTAATTCTGTGCTTTTTATAGAAAGAAGGCTACAGTCTACAGATAATAAAAATGTAACTTAATCAAATATGACGAAGTGTCATGTTTCAATATGTACCTATCTATTACAATCCGACATTTCATACTATAACAGCCCGCCTGTACTTTAACTGCATGATAGTAATTGTACTGAGACATTGAACCCCACACAACCTCGTTTCTATTCTGTTATATTACACTGCATTGTTTGTGATGGAAAACATAACAGTAAGGCCAAACTGCGAAAGAAAAGATCTGCATGTGATATTATATATGTCTATACAAACACCACTTTCACTCATTGCATACAGAATTCATATTTACAGTTATGATCACCGTCATACGTACTAGTTAAATATTATACAAGTAATTAAACAGAGTTTTGCAGATATTCTTTCTGTCAACCGTTATCATTTGTAGTAACATATTTTATCATCTGGCTTACTTTACATAAACAATAACATTTATCACTATATACACACATTTACTATTAGACACGTTAAAAAATTATTAGATTAAAAACAATCTTTTATTCCTCATATTTTCCCTGTGATTTGTTTTGGCGTTGCCAAGCACTTACTTAAGATGTTGCTTTGGAGACAGACTAAGGGAGGATCATACCAAACTGACACGGTATAGTAAAGTAATAGCATCTCTACTGTAACTGACAACCACAAAATTACTAATAATATCAGATATTTTCCTCAACGCTGTGGTAATATACAAGACAAATGCCACATTCCATTACTAACCGGAATATAAAAAAAAAAATAAACCAATGAAATTACACATCCACTGTTCACTTAATTAATGACTTCAATATATAAACATATACTACGCGATCTATAATACTGCTAACAATACATAAACTAAAATAGTAACCTCTGGAGCTCGACTTGGAACAAGTGATGCTCTTGTTTGCTTTATCGTTTATATAGGTTCGTTAAAAATGTTTTTCAGTCCCTCAAAATGATTAATCTCGAATGGTTAATTGCACAATCTTTCATAATACAATGATCATAGCAACCAAATAATTACGATTTATGAACACTAATGAGTCCAATTCAAAACACAAAAATGTACGTGTTCTTAATGACAAATAAGAATAATTGTATCAGAAAACAGAAATACAGTAAAAGCCCGAGATAATGCGCACTAAATACCGCGAATTCTCATATAACGCGGTGGAAAGTATGTTATACAAGGTGATCCAGAACCCCTATAACAAACTTTGATGGAAGATAGGTCTCGCTTGGAGGATTATTTTTTGTCAGACAATCTATTTTCGCCAATGTGTCATTTAAGAGCTATGCGATCTTAAGTAATGGCACAACGAATTACTTAATTTACTTTCATACAGTTTATAACAGGTGTTAATGTACAGTTTACAATTCTACTTACCGTTTATAGCAGGTGTTCCAAGAGTCCACTCTGAACCACACTGTATTCATGACACCAATGTAACATTGAACATCGAATTCTTTCCAGCATGTGGGGTCTCTGGTGAACTTGGTCAAAGGCAGCGTGTATTCACACAATCAATTCCCTTCTGATGTCAACTGGAGGAGTGTACACCATCCCAGTTGACACCAGAGAGGAACTGATTGTGCTGATACACATTGCCTTTGACCAACTTCATAAGAGACTCCACATGTTGGAGAGAGTTTGATGGTCAGTATTACGATGGTGTCATGTATGCAATGCGGTTCAGGGTGGATACTTTCAACATCTACTGTAAACGGTATGTAGAATTGTAAAATGTATATCAACACCTGCTGTAAATTGTATGGAAGTAAATTAAGCTATTTACTGTCATAACCTAAGATTGCACAAGTCCTAAATGACGTGTCGGAGAAAATGGATTGTCTAACAAAAATTGTCCTCCATGCAAGACCTATCATACCTCAGACTTTGGTGCAGAAGCCCTGAATCGCCCTGTATATTAATGAATACAAATTTTGTGAAGTTCTTTGTTTCCATAGCGAGAATTTTTACTCGTAGTGTACACAATGTAGGCAAACCCCAACTGAAATTTTCATTTACAGTAAATTAGCCCTATGACTATAGTAGGTTGAGCAATTAAAGACAGTAACTATTGTATTTTATATTTCATGGGAGTAAAGGTACAGTAGTGCTCAAAAGTATTTTGTAGAAAGCATATGTCACAATTACATAAAGAAAAGCATTGAATAGGAAAAAAAAATGCCAGTGAATAATTGAAAAGTATGTATTTCTAATCCATTTAGTACGAAAATACATTTAGTTTAAACAGAGTTATCTCGCGTAAAAAAATAATTGAAAATTCTTCTGGATCAAAAGTAATTTGTAAGTCCAAGTATGTAATAATAAAACAAAAATATTCTGGACTCTGAGATAAAAATCAATATTTCGTTGCAAACTCCAGAGCTTTGATCACAGCAGCACTTCTGATAACCATTGAATCCACTAGATTTTGCAATCGCTCGAGTGGAAGTTGTGACCATTCTTCCAATAAGGCAGCAAAGAACTCATCCTTATTTGAGTAACTTCTACAACGAACACGTCAATCCAATTCATACCAGAGATATTCAATAGGATTAAGATCCGGACTCTGGCTTGGCCAATCCAAAAGTTTGATTTTTTATCTGCAAAAAATTTTTTTAAATGGCCAGAAGTGTGTTTTGGATCATTGTCCTGCTGAAAAATCCAATTACGTGGCATATTCTTCCTCCCATGTGGAACCATATTCTTTTCTAAAATGTCACCATACATAAAATGATCCATATTCCCTTCTATTTGGACTGGAGGACCAATTCCGCATCACGATGTTACCACCACTGTGCTTAATGGTCGGTACATGGTATTTTTTGTTGTCTCTTTGGTCTTTTGGTCGAAATAATAATAATAATAATAATAATAATAATAATTTATTTATATTCGCAGAGTTAAGGTCATAGGGCCTTCTCTTACACTCTACCAGGTCACAAAGTATACAAGCAATGAAAATTTAACAAAAAGTTAAAGAACAGAATACTAACATATTACAAAAAAAAATAATAATAGCATAACAAAATCGACAATAAACAACATTAAAATAATACCATAATAGAAAAAAGAAAGTGAAATACAGATCTAAAGATTGGAATATAATAAAAGCAACTCAGTTAATACAAAACGTAAGGAAGAATACAACAAATGGAATGTAATAAAATAATAATAAAAAAAAAGAAGAAAAAAAAATACGAAAATTAAATAAAATCCACAATAAAAAGGTATGATAATAAATTCATCTGGTGATCAAAAGAACAAAAAATAGGGGAAAGGAGGGAAAAGAAATATATATATATATATTTTTTACAAAACTATCGCAGAGAAAAGGACTTATAATTGAAAGAAATCTAAATTGAAAAAGTGCAATTTTAGTTTATTTTTGAAACTAGATAATGTCCGACAGTCTCTGACATGCTGTGGTAGAGAGTTCCAGAGATGAGCTGCAAAGATGGTGAATTTGTTAGTCGTGAACATTGTAATTGGGCTTTGCCTGTTATGTTCAACAACAAATGAATAAATAAATAAAATAAAATAAAAATATGAAGAGCACAATGTTGTTCTGTGTTTAGAAATGGAGAGTGTGATATGGTGTTGTGAGCGAGTATCTATTTCGTAATATGAGAACAAATGTTGAAAACAAGAAGCTAAGTAGGTAGGGTTAAAGTTCTGAAGAATATTGAACAGTAACGTGAGAGAGTGTATAGTTCTTCGCCCTTTGAGACAGACCCAGGACAGCATATTTAGTGAAGGTGTGATACGATCAGATCTACAGACGTTGCAAATAAATAGAACACATGCATTATGAACACGCTGTAGTCTGTCTATCAGTCTCATGTTAAGGTCAGTGTAGAGAGTGTCACAGTAATCAAAATGAGGCATCAAGAGCGACTGCACTAAATTCTTCTTGAGAACCAACGGAAGGAAATTTCGAATTCTTTTTAGTGTGTGAATTTTCATAAAAATTATTTTACATGTGTGTGTGATTTGAGTATTCCAACTTAAGTTTTTGCCCATATAAATTCCTAGATTTTTTAATCTATCACTGTAAGGGCTAATAGTTTCATTCATTTTAACAGGAGATAAGTCTCCTGTGTTTAATTTATTTAACAGTCGTTGATGTCCCATTATGATTGCCTGTGATTTCTCAGAGTTCAATTTTAGTCCTAATTTTTTCGTTCATGAAATAATTGATTTTAGGTCATTGTTAATTTCATTTATTGCGTACATGCTGCACACCATCAAAAGAAAATAAATTAAATTGACTCTCATCACTCCATAACACTTTATACCAGTCTGTAGTGTTCCATGTTTGATACATGTTCTAAACTCTAACCTGGTCGCGACATTTCACAGTAGAGACATGTACGTTCAATCCATGCTGCTCTAGATTATCCCTAATTTGTCGAGCCGATTTTCGTGGATCAGCAACTGATTGCTTAAAAACCATTCTATCCTCCCTCACTGTTGTTTTTCGAGGACGACCAGACCTTGGCTTATTGTCTACTGACCTTCTTGTTTTTACTGTTATCTCCACATACTTATGAGTTGTTGTAATATAACAAAATATTTAGCAACGCTAGACTGCGATTTTCTTTTCTTCAAAGCGTTTAAAACAGTTTGTCTCACATCCACAGAATACTGTTTTTGTTTTGGCATGTTTGCAATGGTCTGTACAAATAAACAAGCACTGTCTAAATACCTAAATACCAATATTTAATGTATACCATGCCACCAAATCAAACCACAAAATACTTAATGGGTGGAATGCATAAAGTTGTAGTATTACCTTTTGCTTTGACTGTAGAAGATACTTGAAGTAGAAGTATATACTTGGTTTTGTATGCATAAACCTGACACTACTACTACGAAGTATGTACTACACGGCCGTAGTATAAACTATCAAGACTATTCGATTATATCGATTATCGACAATACTTCGGGCTTATCAGCTAAGATTCAAGATTCGTTAGTTTTCGCCTTCCATGTATTTATGTTAATTTCTTGGTGGGAAAATTGATTGTTGTCCTCAAACTCTGGCTAGTTTAACAAGAAAGTGGGAAGTGTAGAAGAGAGAGAATGAGAACAACTCCTGTTTGTTAATCTATTAAAAGAATACCCAGCAATATTAAATAAGTACAAACTTCTGCTGCAAGAAATGATGAAGAAAACGCCATCCAGGCTACGAAAGTTAAGTCGAAAGTTCACAGTGAGAAACAAATTAACGAAATGAAAATTAAGAAGAAAATAAATAACATGAAAAGTAAAGTAAAGTAAAAATCAGACATAAATAAGACAGGGCCAAAATGTTAGTCATTAAATTTACATGTAACCTAAAATATTTTATCCACACGGAGTTTTTTTAACGTAAATTAAATGTATTAGAAATACATCATAGAATCATTTTGTTAAAAGTATATTATTTTAAGTAATAATAACAAAAATCAACTGACAGAATTTCATTTATCTCAAAATCAACATTTCGGTAGTCCATTACAAAAAATTGATCATATAATATTTTTTATTTGTAAAATCTATACAAATTCTTATAATCACGTTCTGATGATTCTCGTCTTTTCTTGTAGGTTTTTCTAGCGCGGATTTGCATGAATTCTGCCATATTAAACCATAAAAATGCTTGTGCTGAGCTAACAAATCTCAAACAGGGCAGACTACGATTTTTCTTAGTTCACACTTAGAAGTAGAAGTATATACTTCTTGTTATGCATATAAATAGTGGTTTAAACTACAAATTCTAGCATAAACTAAACACGGCCTTCCAGATCAACTTTCTGCTATGCAGGAAAGCATTTACTATGCGTTTTTATACATAGAGAACGTAGTATATATTATGAAAACCTTAGTAATAGCATTTACTTCAACTTTATGCATACCAGCCAATGAGCTAATGGAACATACATTTATATTGTTATTCTATGAACTTGCTTGTTTCCTAGATACGTAACCACAGCAACATGACGCAACTCATAGAATGACACAGCTGAGTGCTTTGCGTTGTTGTAACTGCATGCAAACAATACTGACAACAAAAAAACTTAACTACAAAATACTTTTGAGCGCTACTGTATATAACTAATACATTTTTGTTTGTATATTTAAAGACATAACATTTTCTACAGTAGTGCATTATGTTGTAGTCCTATTCCCCATCCTCTCATCACGTTGTTGGTTACTCTAAAAGTCACCTTCCGATATACAGCAGATAAGCTGTAATGCTGGAGTGAAGTACAGAGTGGGGCATAGGAACCAAGTGTTTTTAAAATAATCATAAAACAGTTAGCTTTTGTTTTCAACACATTTTATTCGTAGAACAACGTTTGTAAGAACATACCATTTCAATAATTATGAGCGGAAAGCTACAACTGGCATGTGATGTCCATCTGTGTTCACGCATTGTTTAAGGCGCTGACGAAAATTCACCTCTATTCTTTCCAGGGGATCTCTGTTGATTTGAGTGATGTGTTGACGTACTGTGTCCTTTAATTCATCTAATATTCAGGGCTTATCCTCGTAAACACGTGCCTTTAGGTACCCACATAGAAAAAAATATCACGTGGACAGGTCAGGGGACCGAGGGAGCCATGGAACATCACCAAATCTCGAAATGAGACGATTGGAAAACAGGAGACAAAGAACTGCCATTGACGCTCTGGAGATATGCGCCGTGGCCCCATCTTGCTGAAACCACCTATCTTGTATGGGTGTAAATGTAAATCGCCATGCAAAATCCGTCTTACTATACGATTGCTGATTCCAAGAGCAGTTGAATGTCTTCGAGCAGAGCGGCCTGGGCTGCGCAGTATCGCTTATCTGACTGAAAATTTTCTGGAGTGCGCACTCTGTGTTAGGGGCCGGGCCATTTATTCTTCAGTATTGCGCCTATTTTTTTTTTAAGATTTTTTAACCCAACATAAGATTGTGTCACGCACGGGAACAGAATCACTGCGATTAATATTGAATCTGTAGCAAAACTCACGCCGTATCGAGCTCACCGACTCGCCATTTCTAACAAAACAATCATACGCAAACATGCGTCCACTGCTCCATGATGCCGACTGCAGGTGAAATGCTATGAGCCACGGAATGGACTGTCACATGCAGCACGTCTCTCCCTTTCATAATGACCGAGTACAAGCCATTTAAAAAACACTTGGTTCCCATGCCCCACCCTGTATGTCCCCTGACAAACACATTATATCGGGCTTTTACTGTATATGATTCTCATCTAATTCAATTACGCAGTATGAAATTATATTCAAGATAAAACCAATGAGGTGAACATGAAGTTATACAATCACTCTAATTACACGCTAATGTTACCGACATGTAAAGGAAATATCTTTAACAAATACTGTTGTTTTGCTACGTTCTATTTCGGGGACGGCAGGGGAAACCTGTCCTAGTGAGCTTAGAAATACAATGCATTCCACTAAAGTATTACAGTAGTTGAGGCACTTTATTCAAATCATACTATTTCAAAGTGTACCCTACATCACACAAGGTACAGTTATTGACCTACACTATGTAGGCTAGTCCCACATAGAAACCTGACACAATACTGCATGTTTTCGAAATAAAAACATATCTAGTGGATAACAGAGGGAGAGGAAGTAGACTGGGACAGAATCCCTAACGATGTACTTGTAACATTATAACGCATGGCGCACATATGTTGGAATAGTATTTCTACAATAGACTCTAGGTCGTTCACAGTTGTTATTACGTATGTACATAGCATTACAGATGAAACTGTTTCATGATGGAATATATCGTAAACAAAATAGTCCATTAACACGATTTTTCGAGGTGATACCTTCTAATGGATTTGATTACTTCACATTCTAGTATCCTGCGATGTTCTCCAAGTAAAATAAATTGACATTGTTATCCTGTTATGAACTTTAAAAAAAAAATTAATTAAAACTTTATCGCTCAGTTAATAACCAATCTGTACCTAATATTCAACTATCTGCATTCAAAATTCTGTCCCTTCTATCTTCAAAGTATTCTACTGTGACAACAGATCATTCGTCTTGTATCATTTCCAACATATTGTACAAAGAGTGCATGTAAAATATAGACCGGTACATTATATACAAATACATTATCAGTATGATGCTTAATCGTGAAGAACTTGCGAGTTCTACACTTCAGATCTAAGAGTTTTGAGAATGTAGGCTGAGGTATTTCACGTAAACGAAACTTGTGGAAGTTTTTTTCTCCAAGGGCGTGTATGTTTGCAACTCTCTCAGGCCACACTCTCTTATCAATTCATTGTGTTAAGATTATCAGATCATTTCATTTTTCGTAGTTCTTTTATCACTAATAAACGTAATAATAATAATAATAATAATAATAATAATAATAATAATAATAATAATAATAATAATAATAAATGTACACTCCAGGACAGTCTATGAATTCGGAAAAAAATCCCAGACACAAGTTCTACAGTTCTGGTGACATATAACCGTGTGCGATCACTAGATAGTGGTTTAGATAAATATAATTAGGTAACATTTATTTCATTCTATAAACAATGTTTCTCAAACATTCTCCACACGTATTCGTAGATGCGTTCAAATGCACTATTTTTCCGAGTGCATACAAGATACAGTTGATTTATTTTATATGCTTAAGAATTGGGACAAATAAAAAATTAATTTATTTCTCTACAATTTCATTTAGGGCACATCACGAAATATGCAGTTTTCTAATTCCTGCAATAGCAACACATCTATATTTGTTCTGATTTTAGTGTCCGAGCTTAATAACTGAAAAATATTTTGACTGTGCGAATGCTTAGATTTGTACTCTCTCAGCACTTCATTGGGACGACAATGATGATTGATGATAATTATATCTTTACAAAGTTCATGAAAAATGTCTCATCTGTGGCGGTGGTGTTGGGAAAGAGAGATTTGAGTTTCTAAGGTTTATGTTGCACAGACTGCGTACTTGCAAAACAATGTTCCGTCATTGATTTATCAGTCTTTTCACAAGAAGGATTTTTACAGATGATAGACCAGTGCCATAACATTATACGTCATAACTTTTATATTACAATACCTTCATAAAATCGCAACTATTGTAATAGTTGGGCACATCTGGATAGTACGTTTCAGTGTGACAGAATACTTTCAATAACTATTGCGACGTCATGAAGAATAGTAGAGAATAAGGATTAAGTGAAAACCTAAAAACAATACTGTTGATATCACGTGAAATAATTAATATTGATTGCAGACTAGAGATCAGACTACAGCCTACAGAATGGAAGAGAACCTATTACATTAATTCACAGAGATAATAGATCAAGTCAATGCGAACAACTTTTGTCGAACAAGTTTTTTGATACATCTAATAGTTTTGGGAATGCGAAATGTAACGTGTTGCAAGGCTGTAAAGAGTACTTTAAGGTCATTGTTCCGCAGTGGGGTGAGTGTAACTCCAATCATCCACTACACAAGACTTGTGAAAGGAGAATGTAAACAAAAACGTCTCATCAAATATTTTTCGATCAAATTACTGTAGAGTATTTGGTTTTTAATATTCTTTATTATGCTATGACCTCTTTAACTCCAAATTTAATACCATGAAACTTATTTAACATTCACAGTATCTGTTGATTTCTTTGCTTATGTAATTACAAAATAGTAAAGAATGTACATTCTTATAAAACAAAACTATTTCCATTAAAGATTCCTTTATATTTGATGTGGTCTAAACTCAAAATAACATTGTTATGAACACACATTCTGTAACTCAATCTCTATTTCAGTTATTATCTTTGAAGAAATTAAAAATAAATTTGGAAAAGAAATTAAGTTTACAGTAATGTTAAGTAATTTGTTAAGTGTTACAGTAGAGTAATTTGATCGAAATGTATTTGATAAGACGTTTTTGTTTACATTTTCTCTTCTCACGAGTCTTGCAGAGTGGATGATTGAGTTACACTCGTCCCCACTGCAGAGCAATGACCTCAAGGAGCACTGGTACTCCTTGCAGCGTTGCAACATGTTGCATCTCGTATTCTCAAAATTATTGGGCGTAACAAGAAAGTTATTTGACAAAACTTGTTCGCATTGACTTGATATATTATTACCTCTGTGAATTAATGTAATAGGTTCCCTTCCACTCTGTATTTAGTTACTGCTATGAAATGCACGAAAGTAACAGTGGCTTATGTATGTCGATGCTTTTATTTTACTGAAATACTCTCAAAGCTATGTCAACAAAACACGTTTACTTTACACTCACTGAGACTGTGATTAAGCTGGAACATTTATACTGTTAAAGGACTGATACTGGATTAACCCTGATTTTTTCCAAAGAAGCATAACTTTTTATAACTGTAAAAAATAAAGTACAATTCATATTTATAAGTAATTTTTCAAACTTAATATTTTTAAGACAGAGAAAGGCTAATGATTTATGCAACCCAGTCTTAGTTGCATTGTTTCAAAATCAAGATAGTCACAGTCTGAGCCAATGAAGCTGGATTTGATTCCACAATTTTTATGGGCAAGAAAATTAGGACCTACAGAAAGCCAAGAGGCCTATGGCAAAGTGTGAAAAACATTTATAACGTAATCCAAATAAGTTATAATTATATAATAAATAACTAGTCATTTTGAAAAATCATTTGACTGTCAACCCACTAAAAAATTATAACAAAAACTAATGAAAATGTATACTGTACCCACAACATTTCATCAAAACAATACAAAACATACCGGTACTGTATATGTGGATAACAAAATAATAAATTGAATCAGAAAGAAAATTTACGAAAGAAAAATATATAAATCCAAAGATTAAAATAAGAATGTAGTTTATCACCAATTTTGTTCAACATTCTACAAGAATGGAGAAGTAACGTACGTAATAGGTTTATCATTCGAAAAAGTTCATTCAACATGCTACCGTTTATGTTTTAATTCTTAACGCAGAAGGTAGGCTATAAAAATCAATTCATGAGTTAAATAAAATCAGCGAACTATTTAAAAAGAAAATTTCCAAAAGCAAAATTAAAGTTACGGCATTCCATGAAATATTTCCGACCAGAACAAAAATTACTATTGGAAACAAAAATAACAGAACAATTTCCACATTTCATATTTAGACTGTGATGTAACATATGAAATAAACCGAGACATAAATCATAATACTAAACAAATTCAAGCTGTCTCAAGATATAAATCGTAATATTACAACATTTCAAGCTATCTGTGATACAATCCAGCGAACCTTAAAAAAAGATAATGCAAAGAAAGAAACTCAGCTAAAATTGTATTCTGTTATGACATTCCCTGTCTTATTTCACAGAAGTGAGACATGGGTACCAGTATTAAAAACAAAAACATAAATAAAATACAAGCAGCAGAAATGAGACTCCTCCGTCCTCATATCGATCTACAAATGCACCATACACGATCACTTAAGATATTATGAAGACATTATATGACATCAACTAAATATATTTAAAAAAAGAGAGTGCATTTTCGCTATTATCATTGTAGTAGTAGTAGTAGTAGTAGTTTATATTGCACAGGCTCTTGGAATGGCCTCCATACACCTTCTCACTTCCTAGTATTATTTTGATGTTGAATCCAAATGGGATGACCTCAATCTTGGGCATTTGTGAAGATGATTTACGTCCATCATTGAGTATTCTTTATTACACAGAACACATTTTGGTGATTTAAAAATGGAGATTCTGTATAAATGTGCTGCCAAGCAGTCATGACCAGTCATTAGGCGAAACATTAGTTGATTTCATTAACTAGATATTATTTCGGTACAAATGAATTACATCATCCAGATCACCCTCAATGAAAAATCTCTCAGTGTGAGAAAAGAAGAGATGCAGCTTCAATGGTTTGGACACGTGGTGCAAATGCCAGAGACTAGATGCCCAAGGATGGCTTGGAAGGCACGCTACAATGGCAAGAAACAGAAAGGACGACCGAGATTTAAATGGGAAGACAGCATCAAGGCTGCGTTACATGAGAGAGGAATAGACTGAAATCGAAGGCTTGGCAAGTCTTATCGAAATCTTTACACCATAGATTGAAGAAGACCGAAAAAAAGAAGAAGACAATTGAATTACTAAAGCTGAAGTTATAATAAAAAGATTAACAACTTGAAAATGGTGCCTTTGGAACAATTTGTAATTACATTTCTTTGTGCTAACAAATGATAAGTCAAGAGCTTTAGAACTTCTAACTGCTACTACATTTCTTGTAGTAGTCTGTCGAGTTAGCTCTGTGGTAGCGCGTCTGCCTACAGACTAGCCGGCCTGGGTTCGATTCCTGGCGGGGTCAGAAATTTTCATGTAAAATTTCTACCTCAGGATTAGGAGAGATGGCTGTGCAAAACTTCTAATCACTAGATTGTGCACTAATATGCATGGGTTAAATTCCAAATCTCTCCGCAGTGCATTTGAAGAGAAGGCATATGTCACTGTTGATAGTGATTCGTCCATTGGATGGGGACGTTAAGACTGGCAGCCCCCTTGGTGCTATTCGACAGGAGTAGGCTACATGCCAGCACCCAATTTCCTCTTCTCCCTTCCTCATCCTCACCGTCATCCTTACCTATTCCCTACATTACACTTACACGAACACTTACACAAATACTCATCCTAGTATACGACATAACTCTTCAGATACATATAATGCAATAGCATGGCCCATTGAAGTGGTGTGCAATTTGAAATTGGGTAAGAGTCCTGTCATCTATCCACAAAATGCGGAACCCGAGTCACGCAAGTGAAGTGGGTAAGCATTACAAACACACATATTTCTTGTAGTATAAGACCAGTCCTCTTACCTCCTAATGTACTGACAAATCGTTTTGATCACATGGTATACTCCACGGCAGCAAGCAGTGGGATTGCTTTTATTTTAAACATATTTATTTCAAGAATATTAGTCTATGATGTGATCCATAGCATTTATAACTGTGACACTTGTGACTAGCCCATTCCTGGAATATCTCAATATTTTGAAACAATCTAATATAATACTTAGTGTGTGGATAAGCTTCAGGGCTTCTACCGCATTGTCTTGGTGTTAATGGCTGACGTTTCGACCGCTGTGTTGTGGTCATCTTCAGAGCAGTTGTTGGATAAGGAAATAGTCTGCCAGCTCGTATACAGTATATATATAGTAGTCTCGATGGGGGGAATACTTGCGGTGATAGGTCGTAGTACTCCCCCATCGAGACTACTAATATAATGAGCTCGCAGACTATTTCCTTATCCAACAACTGCTCTGAAGATGACCACAACACAGCGGTCGAAACGTCAGCCACTAACACCAAGACAACGCGGTAAAAGCCCTGAAGCTTATCCACACACCATGTACACCAGCAGCAGAAGCCTACGCAAACAATCTAATACTTAACTCAGTTACGCTGGAATGCATGACCTCAGAATCAAGCCTTTATACCAATGTGTTACTTTGTCAATGTAAGAGTGAACCAATTGGGAGACTAATGATGACCTAGTTCCATGAAAACTGTATGACAGATAATGTCGAAGACGGGGGGGGGTTAATAAAAATCAATAAGAATAAAAATTAATTAACTTTCAATTTTCTAAAATTTCAATACATATCAACATGTCAGACTAAAAAAAAGTTCATTCTCTATCATTGTGCATCATCTCTACAATGTTTGGTAGCATTAACCAGTCTTTCAATTATTTGTACCAATATTTCTACAAATTCATGCCGACCCAATGCTTGTTTGTAAGAAACTGATCGCTACCGTAAGCATATTCCTGCGTATGTCCCTACTAATATCGACCTGTTCTGGAGTGCATCACAGCATTTCGTATACTGTTAAACAATACATAAAATCATTACGCATCCACATTTCTGTGTGCGTTTACCTTTCATATCCGTCTTTTAAGCACGTCTCCAGGAACTCCAATTTATTCGTCTTTGCTATAATCTCGTTTTACGTATTCTAAACATTCTACGCACATTTCGAACAAGAGAAGGTTTTTCTAAACATTCTGGAACTGCTTTAAAAAATTCTCGCAACCAATATTGTTGCTAAACATTAATAATGAGTAACAACACATATAGGCCTAATATTGGATCTTAAGTAAAACAAGCTAGCAATAACATCAGACTGAAGTTCAAAATGACGTGATACATACACACACCATGCATGCTTTCATTCATCCAAAAATATATACACACACAAACATAAAATAATACATATTCAGTTACTATAAATAAATAAAATAATTACAAAAAAATAATAAAAAAAATACTCTGTGAGTGATTGTGTCGATTCCACTCCTTATTGTGATGGTGATGCCAGTGATTATTGCTGTGTCTGTGCAGACACAAGTCACTGCAGCTTCAGGCCAGCTCTTCACATTTAATTCGTACAAAACGCGCGTTCGACTGTATGTACACTATAAATATTGCTTACGGGAATGACAGAGTGCACTACGTTCCTGCAAAGTCGCCGGAGTGGTGCTGCGTCTTTAATGCAGCGTAGCATCCTTGGCAAACGCGAACTGGCTTCAGGATGCGCAGCCTAGAGATTTCAGACTCAAACCTGCTGCACCTGTGACATCAACAAAGGAAGTGTCATTTTATGACAGGTTTACAAAATTATGCAGAGAGTGTTCAAAATGTTCCCAATATTATACACCATTTTCCATAATAACAGTCTTAAATTGCAACTATATTGAAGTTCCCATACATCCTGTAAAATACAGAAACGGCGCTTTTTCTTTAATGTGTCTCACTGTCCCAAAAGAGATCTTTGGGACATGTTTTTGTCTCGTAGTGACTGAAAAAAAACTAGGAATATCAACTGCTATTTTATTATAAATATAGTGGAGTTCACGTAAGATTAGTTCTCAAAAACCTAATGTCCACCTTTTCAATGTTCCCAACAGTTACCAGATATCACAAGCAGGTAAAATCACTACCGGTATGCTATATGCGAGAATAATAATAATAATAATAATAATAATAATAATAATAATAATAATAATAATAATAATAATGGCCGGGTAGCTCAGTTGGTAGAGCAGCTGGCTACGGACTGAAAGGTCAGGGGTTCGATCCCAGGTGGTGACAGGATTTTTTTCTCGTTGCCAAACTTTCAGAACGGCCCCGAGGTTCACTCAGTCTCCCATAAAATTGAGTACCGGGTCTTTCCCGGGAGTAAAGGGTGGTCAGAGCGTGGTGCCGACCACACCACCTCATTCTAGTGCCGAGGTTATGGAAAGCATGGGACTCTACCTCCATGCCCCCCCAAGTGCCTTCATGGCATGTTACGGGGATACCTTTACCTTTTACCTTCAATAATAATAATAATAATAATAATAATAATAATAATAATAATAATAATAATAATAATAATAATAATAATAAATTAAATTAAATAATTAATTAATTAAAATGTGTCTCAGTGAAACATACAGCAGAGTCCGTATAGGTCAGTTTCTATCTGATGCTTTTCCAATTCACTGCGGGCTAAAGCAGGGAGATGCACTATCACCTTTACTTTTTAACTTCGCTTTAGAATATGCCATTAGGAAAGTTCAGGATAACAGGCAGGGTTTGGAATTGAACGGGTTACATCAGCTTCTTGTCTATGCGGACGACGTGAATATGTTAGGAGAAAATACACAAACGATTAGGGAAAACACGGAAATTTTACTTGAAGCAAGTAAAGCGATCGGTTTGGAAGTAAATCTCGAAAAGACAAAGTATATGATTATGTCTCGTGACCAGAATATTGTACGAAATGTAAATATAAAAATTGGAAATTTATCCTTCGAAGGGGTGGAAAAATTCAAATATCTTGGAGCAACAGTAACAAATATAAATGACACTCAGGAGGAAATTAAACGCAGAATAAATATGGGAAATGCGTGTTATTATTCGGTTGAGAAGCTTTTATCATCTAGTCTGCTGTCAAAAAATCTGAAAGTTTGAATTTATAAAACAGTTATATTACCGGTTGTTCTGTATGGTTGTGAAACTTGGACTCTCACTCTGAGAGAGGAACATAGGTTAAGGGTGTTTGAGAATAAGGTTCTTAGGAAAATATTTGGGGCTAAGAGGGATGAAGTTACAGGATAATGGAGAAAGTTACACAACGCAGAACTGCACGCATTGTATTCTTCACCTGACATAATTAGGAACATTAAATCCAGACGTTTGAGATGGGCAGGGCATGTAGCATGTGTGGGCGAATCAAGAAATGCATATAGAGTGTTAGTTGGGAGACCGGAGGGAAAAAGACCTTTGGGGAGGCCGAGACGCAGATGGGAAGATAATATTAAAATGGATTTGAGGGAGGTAGGATATGATGATAGAGACTGGATTAATCTTGCTCAGGATAGGGACCGATGGCGGGCTTGTGTGAGGGTGGCAAAGAACCTTCGGGTTCCTTAAAAGCCATTTGTAAGTAAGTAATAATAATAATAATAATAATAATAATAATAATAATAATAATAATAATAATAATAATTATTATTATTATTATTATTATTATTATTATTATTATTATTATTATTATTTATTAATTGATCTAATATTAAAATTAATTTTTCTAGCAACATGAAATTTATTGATATGACTGAACAGTTTATGATTCTTGAGACCTAAACTAAAAATGTATTTAGTTTGACCATATGAAATGATTAGTTTATTAATTATTACAAACTGTGAAAACTAAATACCACTTTAAAATGTATAGTGTTTATTTATTAATAAAACAGTTACGGTATTATTTATTAATATCAATATTATTAATAATTAATAAGTTAAAATGTCGAGTAACACACTAGTAACTTTCGTTCATGAATGTTGGCAGCTTGTTAGCAAACCAACACCAACAATGTTCATTGCCAGAAAAATACAATGCAAAGAAATTGTAAATTAACAAAATTTGAGCACTCCCCTGAAAGAGAGTGTTCTCATGCTCAGGGGAGGATTCGATACACAGTAAATTCACATAAATAAATTACAATAAAATAACATCTAAATGCCAATGCCGAAATTCGAAACAAAGTTGGCAAAAGAAAATTCAGCCTGAAAACTATAAAATCACTTTAATTCACTAGCATATGTAGTGATAGGGATATAACGGTTAGGTTTCATCCTCACGACATATATTGCTATTACATACTTACAATATCGAGAGTATAACAACTATAATTGAAAAATAAAGAAATTATTGGTACCGTACGAACATACAACAAGAATGCCCAACGATAGGATACCTTTTAGAAGATGTTATGTTTTATTTAATGACGCTCGCAATTGCAGAGGTAATATAAGCGTCGCCGGATGTGCCGGAATTTTATCCACAGGAGTTCTTTTACATGCCAGTAAATCTACTTACATGAGCCTGTCACATTTAAGCACTCTTAAATGCCATCGACATGGCCCGGGATCGAACCCGCAACCTTGGGCATAGAAGGCCAGCGCTATACCAACTTGCCAACCAGGTCGACTTTTTAGAAGATGGTGTTTCAGACCTATATGAAGAAGACGAGTGGGAAGACCAAAGAGACGTTGGAGAGACCAGTTTGACGGATAAAATTCTGGAGGCGGAACAGGCCATCGGCCTAAACCTTGAAGTTATTGATGATGATGATGATGATGATGATGATGATGATTATACTTACAAATGGCTTTTAAAGAACCTGGAGATTCATTGCTGCCCTCGCATAAGCTTGCCTTCGATCCCTATCTTGAGCAAGATTAATCCAGTCCCTAGCATCATATTCCACTTCGCTCAAATCTAGTACCCTGCTAAAAACTTCCAAAAAATCTAGTTTTCTTCTGTTGTTCATTGTTATTATATCTTTCTTTCATTTGGTCTTTGGTGTTCCCTCATAGCAGTTGGTATTCAAGCTCATTTATTCAAAACAGTACACTGTTATTTACTGAATAAGGAACAGGAACTGCACTTTTATCATGCTGAAAATAATATACGATTTAAGAGATTAATGCTGACCTGTGTCTTCGTATCAGATAAATTAACTGAATTGTTCCCGTGCATAATATTGTGATTTTACCTGCTTTGGTGATATCTGGTAAAAGGTGACAATATTGAAAAGATGGCCATATTGCTGCCTTGATCTTGATGAAGTCTTCAACAAAAAAGATATAAATCCAGAAATAGCAAAAGCCATTGCCCTACAAACAATTAATAGAAAATATCCACAAAAGGACTGGATGTACATTTACACTGATGGATCTCTCATGGATCAAAATGAAGGAGCTGGAGCAGGAGCTACTTGCCAATACTTTTCTCTTTATAAAAATGTTGGCAAGTACACAACAAATTTTGATGGCGAAGTTGAAGCCATTTATACATCACTTCAAAATGTATTTGTTTGGCTAAACCAGTGCAAAAACATAGTCATCCTGTCTGACTCCAAAGCTGCAATCCAGTCCATCAGCTCAACTACATCCCCTAAAATGGAAAAAGTAAAAGAAATTTATTGCATGGTAAAACAAATTCAAATGCTAAATAAAAAAGTGGTCTTCCAATGGATCCCGGCCCACTGCGGACTGAACGGTAACGAGAAAGCAGATATGTTAGCAAAGAAAGGAACTTATATCAACTTAAAAACAAATTTCAAGTTCCCATATGAATCAATAAAGAGAGTCATAAAAAGAATGTTACAGCGAACAGGCAAAACATCAAAATTTAAAATGGAAAGAATCATTCAAAGATCCAAAACTAATTCCTGATCTACCTCGAAAATCTGCCATGGCCATGTTTAGATTGATTACTGGTCATGATTGCCTCAGTAAACACCTCCATCGTATTGGAGTACTGAATTCACCTAAATGCTCACTGTGCACCAGAGAAGAGGACATGGAGATGGAGCACCTGGCTAATTGTGAAACTCTTAGGACATTTGTGGACCTTCCATCAAAATATTGGGAAGCAAGAAGGATGATGACTTCATTGTTAAATCCAGAGCATTAGACACGCACGCACGCACACACACACACTTTTTAGGAAATAATCTTACATGAATCCCACTTCTTCAGCAGTGGTAATGACCACATTTCTTCTACATAACAAAGGAATAGTGAAAGGAAGAGAAAGGAGTGCAGAATAACACAGCTAACTTACTTTGAGCAGAAGACTTGGCCACAGTTCCGACAATGATGCCGCCTCTCGTACAATGTGAATCGCACACCACAGCCTACGCAGGTGTCTGCTCCCTCATCCTTGAGCCAGTGATCAGCCACAGCTCGACCTGGCTGGTCAGACACACTCCAAGAGAAGACACGACCTCGTGTGTCACCCACATATACCGTGCGGTGGTCCCTATCACATAAGCATACACATAATCAATCAATACTAACAATTTTCATCATTCATAAAATGCAACGTTCTCAAGAATATTGGACTTACTGGCAAGAACTAAGGAATATTTTCTGATACATAGATTACTGTATATACGAGGATCTTTTCATAAGTCATGACAACTATATTATATCAGCCAAAGGTGCAGCAATAGAAATTTACATATTACTCTGTGAAAAGATTTATTAAATCTACATACTTAGACTTCAACAAACAAAATTTGATAACACAATCTCAAGGGAAAAAATGGAACTCTCTGCATCATAATCCACAGTTAATTCTCGATTTACCACGAAAATCGTCTGTAGCTGCATTTAGATTGGCAACAGGCCATGATTGTTTGGCCAAACACCTGCATAGAATTGGAATATATCAGTCCCCTAACTGCCCATTGTGCAACTCAAACCAAGAAATGGATTCGGAACACCTCAAAATCTGTGCTTCAGTGGCTGACCATGATAATATCTTTGAAAAATATTGGAGTGCACGAGGTCAAATGACTTTATTGTCAAACGCCTGGCATTAGAAAACAACAACAACAGAAATTTACTATATGCGATTGAAGGTCACCGGAATGTGCTTCGCAATATTAATACCAAATTGAGTCTAGGTACAGGAGGGAATGGGGAAGGGAAATTGAAAGATGAGTAAATAGAAATCATTGTTTTATTATGCACAAAAGGAAACAAAATACATTATTCACAGCTAACACCCTTCAAAATAATCCCTCAAGGCTTCCATACATCTTTGCCAAAGATGATGCAGGCATTGAATACCATCGGCTGTGTGCGATTCGTCTATGTGTACCATCTCTTGTCAAAACGCTGTTAAGATGTCCAAGTTTGAAGGCCTTCATCCAATGTGCAACAGTTCGTTAAGGCAACGCACTATCACCCAATGCTTCTCGTAGCTCAGATTGACACTGATGAGCATTTCTGCCATGAAGAACTGCAATTTTCATGTATGACCGCTGTTCAACTTTACTTACATCCATTTTGGAGCACAGCCTCTAGCATACTAACTTTTGCATGTGCTGTCAACTAGCCATCAATGTGCACACAGACTCAATCTGGCAATGGCATCCTGTACAGTGTATAACAACAGGTTTTCAAATGTATATATTGAACTAACCACATTTTCGGTTATTCAGTAGATATAACATAATTGCCATGACTTATGAAATGGCCCTCGTATTTATATTGTTAAGAGTAGGTTCATTAAAGAGACTTTCTTCCTGATAAACTAAAATCAATTCTTGTACAAACACTTTGACTACTGCGAAGTTATATTACGTAACCTAAATGCAAATTTAGGCAACAGGCTAAGTTTGAGTAATGCGTGTATCTGTTGCACTTGCAATATTCATAGGTATGATCATGTTTCCCCTCTTTCCAAACTCTGTCTTGGTTAAGGCTAAGTGATCGATGAGCCCTGCATTCTCTTATTTCATTTCATTTCTACACACCACTAACCCAATCTACAATCTACAATAAATGCATTGCAAAAGAAATGGAATAATTAGCCAAATGGATTATGTTGCGCCACTGGAAAAGTTGTTCTTCGTTTTCAAAATTTATCCGCATATCATCAGCTAAGTACCAAGACTCATCACAATAATTTGCTCATTATATTCTGCCACAAGACATCTTTATATTCTTTATCCTATACAGTTTCAGTTGCTAGAAACTGGAACTTGCTTTTGAGTGATGTAAGCGGTTGTTGGACAATAACTTCATTTAGGTCAAAATTACATAAATTCTTATGTAACAGATTAATTACTAATTAAAATTTGTTACTTGTAATGAAACTAACATCTGTCCATTCTTATTATTACCATTAATTTCTTTAAATAGAATACAAAACCTCTAATGGCAAAATCCCATTACATTAATATTATTCTCATTATATTGATATATTTTAGATTTATATTTTGTTGCCTATAGCATAGTTTCAGTAAACTACAATCAAATTAATTATCATTATTTATGAAACTAGCTAACTCAATGTAATTATAATTCTATATTGCACATAGATTGAATTGTAACATATTAGCTCATAAATTATTACTTTTTCACATAGACTTTATATGAAATTAAGTAAATACACACTAGTCATTAAAATTTAACTCAAGGTTACTGCTGCAGGATCTTCAGTGTATTGTAAATATTCATAATTTAAGATATGTCACTATCGTATTGATTAAGGCTGGTTGAGTGGAAGAGAAGGCCTTATGGTCTTAACTCTGCCAGCGAAAATAAAACATTCTATTCTATTCTAGGTTCCCTGGATGATGACTAAATGGACCTCACCTTGACACAGCTAGTGCAGTGATAGAGGCTGGTTCAGTATTGTCTTTGCGGTCGTATGCTGTGTGCATCGTAAGCTTGCTTCGGAAAACAAGCTGACGCTGCCACTTGAAGCCTGAAACAAAATACAAATGCAAACAATTCTGTAGCTTTACAGATTATGACAGACACACACAACAACTGCATTTCGTAGGGAAGCACTGCCATCAAAAACGTCTAACAGGAAGTTTATGATATTAAAGTTCCTTTGGATATTATTTCCTTGTCTGATCCAAGAGTTGACAATATTTCTGTTGTTTCCTCGATTACTTGTTCCAAAGGTACCGAAATCAATTTATTTAATAAATCTTTGAAAGCACGGACGCAATTCAGAGTTGGTGGGGTAACAAGGACAATAATTGAGTAATGCTAGAATTAAAATACAAAAAATATATCGATTATGCACATTTTATGGCATTAAAATTGGTAAAATGGAGAAAATATGTAATGAATGCAATGCAAAAGAAATGGAATAATTAGCCAAATGGATTATGTTGCGCCACTGGAAAAGTTGTTCTTCCAGAGATTCAAGAACTTCCACAGCCAATTAAAAACTTACTTATAGGAGTACATCCATTATCAACACATGTTTTAAATAATATAAGACAATACAAAACCTTATTCCAAATGATATCGTTTGGTACAAAAAAATACATAAATCCTTCTTCCAGCTGAGAATAACAACTCTCAGTTCTTACAAATATATTCTGTTTCAGACGCAGACCAATTGTCTCTTAGGTCTAATATAACACCAAGCTTAAAAGTACGAGCAGAATTAATTGAACAGCTTCAGAAATTATTGCATGGTAATAACATTTACATTCATATTTTAAATACAAATTATAATTATCATAATAATAATAATAATAATAATAATAATAATAATAATAATAATAATAATAATAATAATCCGTGGCGCTACAGTCCATGAAGGGTCCAGACCGATCAGCCAGCTGCTGGCCTCACGCCCACATGTCGAAGCAGAGGTGGACGATCATCCAACCAGAATGGCGGTATCGTACGGTTAGCATGATGATCCCCCCAGCTTTTATAGCTGGTTTGCTTAACCGGATTTTGCTACCTATCGTAGCTCCCCAAGTGTACCACGATGCTGAGTGGGCACCAGTCCCATACACTGGCCGAAATTTCATGAGAAAATTTCTTCCCCCGTGAGGATTCGAACCAGCGCGCATTCCGTAACGTGAGTCCTAGGCAGGATGCCTTAGACCACGACGCCACGGCGCGGGACGTCAACTTATAATAAACTAATTATTCACTAAGTAATTACAAAGCTGTATTTGAAAATATAACAGATTTAAGTCAATAATATTTATTTATAACAAGTGCAGTGAAGTGCATGGGTATGGCTAGTTTACGATATACAGCAATGTTAACATATAATTTTATATACTGGTAGATTTTCCTAGCCAAGTGCATCATTATAAATCATATGTGACCGGAAACAGCAAACTGTTAATTGCAATGAAGATCTTTGTATGCTTTATGTACAAAATAAAATATTACCAAATAAATCTAATGCATTCTAACATAACAGATTTGGTTGGTCATGTCTAAATCATTTCAAATTTCACAGCCCATTTCCTACCTCTACTTTCTGGGATATCACGTTCTGAAAATGCTGATGGTATTGGCTCAAGGTTTCTTTTTTTACAGAAAAGGGAAGAAAAAAGTAAAAACTGTAATAGGGATGGTTACACTTCAAACATTGACGTAAATATGAATATAACGAGGAGGTGCAGAGAAAGCTTTAGAAATTCCCGCCATTTTTTTTTGCAGAGAATTTGTTTGAAATTCCCGCCATTTTTTGTGCATGTGGCGATCCGCTCGTGGCTGTGAGAAACTTCGTGACAGATTACACTTAATCCAGCTTATGAGCCCCTCTGTCCTATTATAGCCCTCTTGCAATAGCCTGTCTTCACCTTTAACATTAGAGGAAGCAACGGTGGATTCACAACACTACATAAACTATTTTAGAGTCAATAAAGTCAATAAAGAGTCAATTTTAGCAATAATAAAGAATCGGTGAAGTACTAAGGCTCGAAAAAACTTTGCCCAACCACTCTGTCGTGTTTTTCCATTAACTGACTGGTCGAATTACTAAGAAATGTCGATAAAATTTAATGCAACTGTTTTTTTCAATCCTTTTTTATTTTTGCAAGAGAATCATTTACCTTCCCTGAGTATGTTCTGAGGGTTCTTCCTCCTACGTCGCCCCACAGTGTCGTCCTTTCCCCTGCCACCCATCATGGACGACACATCAGCCACATCTGCCTCTCCCACCATCACAAACGAGTCGGTGAGACTTGTGTCACTCTTGCTGGCCCGCATCCTGCCGCCTCCGTCGTCTGTGCATACTGTAGTCACCATCCCGTCATTCTCAGGACCTCCACCTCCTGAAGCATAATATTTTCCTATATTTATGTAGTAGTATTTATTGTTAATAGTTCACAAAAGTACATAAACTTAATTTAAAACTGATCTATATACAAATTATTAAACATAATAAATACAATTTAATAACTAATTTTTCTATCATATATCTATGTAATTAATATTTTCCTATAGAAAGTGTTTTACATGCTTCAGAAAAATATGATGACTGTCTAATGGAAAATGACAGTTTTAACGTCATCTTCAGATAGTCTGGCAATGTAAAGAACTCCATTTTTTGGAGTAAGGACATTTGTGAGAAGTAATTTGCAGATGATGGTGAGGATGGTGATGATGATGATGATGATGATGATGATGATGATGATGATGATGATGATGATGATGATGATGATGATAAGCACATAAAAATGAAGCAGCTGATGTTTCCTCTTTTCTGGTCTAAAAATAGGTTTATATGACATTAATTTATGACAAAGGTTCTCCAGCTGTCACAACCAAATCTATGAACTTCCACTGTCCCTAAAAACTGACCAATTTCAGACAAGTTTAAACCTCCTGACCTCGAATTTAATTGACGTATAACAACCACTCATGCATCAATGGCTAGAGACCATCAATATTATCTGTTTTATTTTGAAAGAAGAATCAGGAAATATGCGTAAGAGTTTTCAATGAGGTTAATGTATATTCAACAGTTACAACTAATTTTTACAGTGTTTTTAGTTGACAAAATATTATTCATACACTCTATTAGACTGCATTCTTTTCTAACCAATGGTTTCATATAAAGCCAGTCGTTAGACCAATTGAATAGTTTATTTTAGAAAGGGCATAAGTCACATTTTTGTAGAAATTGATGTTTTGTTAAAAAATATGCTCTACTGGGGTAGTCGCATTAAGTTTAGAAAGGGCACATTCCTAACTTCACTCCATTTGTTACTATGGAGGTTAGATAAATTCGTTTATTTGAGAAAGGGTACATAGTTTAAATTCTTTCTTCACTAAACTGACTGTAGTCAACATTCGCGCAAAAAAGTTCTCAAATATGTAAGTGAAGAGGCAAAGTCTTTCTATGACATCATTGTGAACTGGTCAACTACAATACAGGGTAATGCAGAGTAAAGTTTTTCATGCCTAAAGTGAAAATAAGAAGAACATATTTCCATGTTTATCACTATTTTGTACACTTATTGTTCATTAAAGCATTGATTTGTAAAACGTCCTCTTTTTGAACTCTCACTGTGTTTCGCTTAGAAAGGGCACATGTCCAAGACAAAAAAAAATTCCATAGAAACCACCCTTTTTATTTAAAAAAAATCTGAAACTCTGTGTAAAGTGTATTTTAGTATTCTTCCCAAGATGCAATACAAACAAATCTTTAATTTAAATGGTTTTTTGTGTCTCCTGTAAAATTGAGAAAATGTGACTTGTGCCCTTTCTAAAATAAACGATTCAATTTACCTACAGAGTTATTACTCAGGCTGCGCCGTAGGAAGCTGGTCTGTGCTACACTGCGATGAGATGAGATGATGACAGAGATTTATTGGGATGCCAGAGCTCCCAGTGAAAAACCCTGTGTTACCTGGATCACAGGCTTGCCCAACACAAGTTACAAATCAGGGGTATGCTGGGGATCGAACCTGGGCACAGGATTATAAGTCTAGTGCTCTAAAACTATTCGAAATTTACACTGAAAATCAGTCAAAATAACTCCATAATCTTCTAATGAAGCTCCATATTTATTTATTCCTCATCTATTCATCCTCTCACTATCTCAGTTTCTCGCCTAAGGAACTCCTTATCGCGTCATGTCAGGGATTGCCGAACAGTTAATCAATTTAAATTAAGAATTACATACTTTTGCATGAAATTGATTTGTGAGTGTTAGCTGATTTTTATAGGCTAATCTGCGTGTTTGTATAAATTGTCATTTAGGCCAGTTATAAAGTGGAATTAGGATAAAAACTGTAATTACTTAATTATATACCTATCATGTTTAATATTTCATTATACAGTACGTAAGCTCCTTAATGTGCATGATAACAATTTTATATTTAAGTATTAGTCTATTAATATTTCTACGTTTTATTATTTCAATGCATATTTCACTTCTAGTAGTGTGGAAGAGAAGGTCTCATGGCCTTAACTCTGAATGAATGAATGAATGAATGAATGAATGAATGAATGAATGAATGAATGAATGAATGAATGAATATATTGTAGGTCCATCAGTAAAAATAAACGAATAAGCATTTCATTTAAATCTGAGGTATGAGAATTATCTCAGATCTGCACCTGGTCCTCCCTCGCTCTCAGCCCGGCTGCGCTGGTGACTGCCATCCAAGAGCCTACTGCCCTCACTCTTCCTGAATGCAGGGTTTCCCCTGGTGGACGACTTACGTCGCACCACCACAGGACTCTGCTGTGGTGACTCCTGCGTATCTGTGCTAGATGCCCTCACTGCTTGCTGCCGGTGGAGGTCTCCCTTTCCTATATGGTGCTGTTCACCATTGTCTGCACATATCAATACAAGCTGCATCACAATCTGATTAATGTAGCAGAGTAAAAAATAAATGTGATGGAAACCACGTAGGTGCATACATAGCTTCATGATACTGCACATCTTTATGTAGAAGGGTTGAAGAACAGTGCGCCGAACAAGGAGAACAAGGGGAATATAATGAGGTCAAATGAAATTCAAGGAGTATAAGGGGAAGACAAGGCGAACAAAGAGAAAAGAGAAAGACAAGGAGTACAAGGGAAAGACAAGAAGTGCAAGGGAAATGCAAGGATAACAAGAAGAAGACAAGGCGAACAAGGAGACTACAAGGAGAACAAGGGGAATACCAAGAGAACAGTGCGAAAACAAGGAGTACAAGGGAAGACAAGGAAAACAAGGGGAAGACAAGGAGTACAAGGGAAGACAAGGAGTACAAGGGAAGACAAGGAGTACAAGTGGAAGACAAGGAGTACAAGTGAAAGGCAAGGAGTATAAGGAGAAGACAAGGCGAACAAGGGAAATACAAGGAGAACAGCGGGAAGATCAGGAAGACAATGCGAAGACAAGGAGAACAAGGGGAAGACAAGGAGGGATTGCATTTTTTATGATAGTTAATTCTCAAGTTAACCCCCCCCCCCCCATTATTTATAAATTTATTTTAAAGTTTTCAATCATATGATTTATCATTTTTTGCAAAATTATTATTTGCTAATACATCTTACAGAAGAAAATTTATGAACGTTTTCGCCTATACGGCATCATCAGATATTCAAAATGTTACAACGAAATCTACACGTAAGTCCAATAAGGTGTTCACAGTAATAAGCAAAACAATGATTTGAGTTACATGAGTTACATGTAATAAAATCTGATATTGGTATGAGAAATACTCAATTTGACTAAATTGTGTAGTTTCGCAGATTCTTTTGTTTACTCCTATCCAAAGACAGATTGGAACCTCATAAGTGACACCAATAAGGCGTCACTTATGAGGAAACTAAGCCAGGAGATAATGAGGTGTCCACCGCTGTGGAGTAACAGCATGTCTGACCATGAAACGAGCGGGCCCAGGTTCAAATTCTGGTTGGGATAAGTTATCTGGTTGAGGTTTTTTCTGGGGTTTTCCCTCAAGCCAATAACAGCAAATGCTGGGTAACTTTCGGATTTGGACCCTGCACTCATTTCGCTGGCATTATCACCTTCATCTCATTCAAATGCTATATAACCATAATAGTTGAAAAAGCGTCGTAAAATAACCAATATACAGATAATGAGGTAGAGTGGCCAGTTCCTTTCCTCCTTCAATACATAGTCTATGTTACTACCTTTGGTTGCAAAACGGTATTTGTTGAATACAGGGGGGAGAGCCATTAATCCTTCCCATTGAAGGCTTTAAGGAACCAACCTGGGCAAATACCCAATGTCCCATCCCTACCTTCCCGTGGTGCAGCTGTTAGTAAGCATAATTTTACTAGCTGAACTAAAGGGAGGGGCTACTCATCAATTAGCACTGGTCAGCTTGATGAGTTAATGACCGAATTTGGTATAATTTTCCTCTATTCAATACCTAATTCTCTCTTTACCCTTTCCTATCCAGTCCTCTGACTGAACTCTTACTTTCTTCGACCCTGACAGTATTAGAGCATTTGAGGCCTAGGGGTTCATTTCACTTCCTACCCTTCCTACTTTTCTGTTCTTAGTGCTGACCTGCTACGGCACTAAAATAGTCCTCCAGTGACTTAAGGAGGTAAAGTTGGTGATCAACAAGATCTCCCAACTAGGTCCAGTGGACCCGTCGACCAACAGCAGGTGTGGTCCTCCAGACATTCTGGGGGTTGTGTGTGAATGAAGTAGCCATCAAAACATTAAAATATGGTGTTCACTTAAATCGGCTACAACTTGCCATTTAGCAAATATTGGAGTGCAAGAGGTCAAATGACTTTATTGTCAAATGCCTGGCATTAGAAAACAACAACAACATTACTGACTAGTTACATATTACACTAATTAGAGTTCAGATATATACAAACAATTGCTCTTCCTCTGACATATAAAAAATTCAAGTGAGATGTATTGCCTGTACATATCAGCCAGAATCTCAATCAGAGTCAGAATTCTTTATGTGTCGTAAATCTACGACACGGGCACTCTCAACTTTACTTCCTTCCCCTTGACAGCCATGTTAAGGATTTTATCGCCCTTAGCTCGAATTCAATATTGCTAGCAGGCTAGCATGGTATCTACTAGACAAAGAACAATGGATTAGGGAGGAAGACAAGATAAAATGGAATGACTCAGACTATGATGGAATCGGACGAAATAGGTTAGGAAAAACTGGGTTATGGTAAAATAAGATGGATACTTTATGTTCATTATGATTTATTTAACTCTTCACAGTCATACCTTTGCATTGTTCCTCCTCTGTATCGACACTTTCTTTGTTTCTCTCATCATCACTGCATGCTTCTTTCTCTTCACCAGGTGCTTCTGCTTCTTTCTTTCCTCCTTCCATCTGCTTCACGTCATCTTCTTCCGATAAACTGCTCTCAGAGCCACTTTTCGTCAGAAGTCCTGTAAGAGAAGGGTACAAAATGTTCTTCAATGAACATCTATACTAAAGTAAGGTTCATCTCAAAGACAAATTGAAATATAAAATTGTCATATTTCTGTAAGATTTAACTCTTTTCCATAAAATTTAATAGTACGATTGTTGTAAATTAACCATGGCAATCCATGTTCTTCATTTTGTTGTTACTGTTACAATTGAAGAGTCCACTGCAAGACTGATGGATGTCATTTGGAATACATTTTGCAGGAGAAGCAATTGAAAATTTGAAATGCTTAGCGCTCATAGCTTAACTGTGATTTTCCGATCATTACTGGACAATGACTATCAGTGTTAATAATAATAATAATAATAATAATAATAATAATAATAATAATAATAATAATAATAATAATAATAATAATAATAATATTTATTTATCAGAAACCAGTGTACAAGGCCTGGATATGACATTGTCAGGCTCGATAATATACACACGCACACATACACTCACACATGCACAAACAAACTTAGCACAAATAAATATAGACAAATAAACAAATAATTATAAGCAAATAAACATACATAGTCAAATAAACAAACACTGAGAAATAAACAAAACAAACACTGAGAGATAAACAGAGTATGCTGTAATGCCATATAACTCTCTATATACATTCTATATGTCTTAAGCTATGCATTGACAGTCTTGGTTCATTTTCGACAAGAAAGCGACATCCATCATTCTTGCAGTGAACTCTTCAATTATATAGTTAATTTGTATCATTGTTGTTCATTTTATTGTATTATTCTGTCACTGTGCTGGACTTTCATTGGCCAATGGCTGTTGTCCACCACATGAATATCAATAAATAAATACATTATTATTATTATTATTATTATTATTATTATTATTATTATTATTGTTATTGTTATTATTGTTATTGTTATTATTATTATTGTTATTATTATTGTTATTATTATTGTTATTGTTATTATTATTGTTAGTTATAATTATTATTATTTTTATTATTATTATTATTATTATTAGTATTATTATTATTATTATTATTATTATTATTATTATTATTATTATTATTATTATTATTATTATTTCGCTTCGATTTTAAATAAAATACATTTATATTCCAAGCAAGTTATTTTTTCGAATTGAGATAACAAATACTGAATGTCCAAATATGTCCAGTAGTTTAAGAAACACTGAATACACACACACCTGCGTCATTAGTGTTGAACTCTGCTGAGAGGCTCATCTGCTTGACGAGGTCGGCCACGCGCTGTTGCTTGGCTGTTGGCTCCGACTCCGCACTTGGCTGACTGCACGGTGCCCGTTCACTAACTGACGCAGCCACATCCACACTACTTTCACTCTCGTCATGACTCAGCCCTAACTTGTCCTCTTTTGGAACTTGCACATAGTCCACTGACCACATCTACAAACAAGCACATGATGAGCCACAATATCACAGACAGTGACTTTATAGATATTCAAAGAAGCTGAAGAAAGATCTGAATTGTGTATCAAGATGAACGATGAATTAATAAATACAGCAAATACAATAAAATCCCGTATGTGATACAGTGAAACCTCTCATTACGGACACCCCCAAGATACGGACACTCCTCATATACGGACAGATTTTTATGTCCCAACTGAAAAAATAAAGAAATAATGATAAATTTAACTCTCATTTACGGACACTCTCAGACACGGACACGGACGGCTGTTTCACAGACCTAAAGCTTGCTTTACCTCCGGACTGCGGACAGAACTTGGATTTCAAGACCTAATGTGTTACAAAAATGGAAAATTTAGTTTTGAGAACTGTACAGAAATTCCTTAACATGAAAGAAGACAATAAGGGTCTCGTAGGTTACCACAAGCCCAGCTGGCTAACCCTTGTTAGCTGGAAGCGGGTGGATAAAACAAACTCATAAAATTTAACGTGTCTGATAGGTCCAGGTTTCTGCAATCGTGAATTGTATTCAACACATGATAGGGTTAGTAGGATTATTCTCTTCACTTCAATCAGTTGTTCTGTTTCCACAGACATGGCACCTGAACGTAAAGGTTAAGTTGAAAACTGTAAATTACAGTACTGCATAACTGTAGACCTAGAATAAAATTGCATGGCACAGTATTTTATTTTCCTTTTTCGGTTTTATCTACTGTAGTTCAAAGTTGCAAAGAATTTACTGTAGTATAGTAGACTGTATTTATAGACTGTATTTATGTAGAATTAAACTACAGTAATACATTTCATTTAAAGTGTGAAGGGATACATAATGCATATTGTAAATTTATTGTTAGATTGAGAAGCCTTACTCCAAATAAAGGACACCTCCCAGACGCGGACAGATTGTTACGTCCCTTCGATGTCCATAAATGAGAGGTTTCACTGTATTTGAGTCTTACTACAGATGAATGAAAAGTCTCGGAACCACATTTTTATATGTCTGACACTTAATGTTCAGTGAATTTTTTTTCCAATGCCACCAGGTTGTCATTTGACATTTTTGGTCTCTCCTGGCAACGGCTTATTTGTAACCCACTTCTGAGTTGGGATGCCTGTAAGGGCAGAGTTACGCTGCCCTGATGATATTATGATAGGATCAGTCTGTAATTCAAAAACCGATGTGGTAGCCAGTAATATGGACTGCTAAGGCAAAGTTGCCTGATGCAAAGGATAATGATGATCATGATCAATTTTCCAAAGAAAAACATCTCGTCTATTCAGTTACCTATTTCTTCTCCTGTAATTCGATGTTCTGCTACTATCACTAAAGCAGAATTCCCAATATTATGCATGGCACTCACCCTCGCTACACCATCTGTGGAGCCAGTCATGACGACATTCTGTGAGTCCCACTCATGTGTCTGTGAGAACGCCACACACAGGATCTGCTGCATCCTGTCTGCTCGCCCCACACAGGTGTTCACACTTGCGAGCTCCACTCCGTTGATGCTCCATACATGCAGCCACGTGCCAGCACAAGTCGCAATGTCACCCTAACATAAAATACCATTAAAGGGTTACATACACCGGCCACCATTAAAAATTTATACATTTTATAAATGTTATTCCCTCACATTCTTAAGTCCTATTTTGAACAAGTTGTATATGCTTAATGTCTGGAAATTTCTCTTCAATTTAAAGGAAAAAATATTTATCTACATAACATTTTTTTGAAATCGTGAATTTTCAAAAATTTTTATTTCGTAATTTGTACCAAACTACTCTTTAAAAATCACTTTCAAGGTTTTAAATATTTTTTTAAGTAATATTCATACTAACAAGCCCTTTGTGAATGGTTAGAGAAGAGGAAGAAAAAATTGTTTTGTTCATGCGAGTATATTTACATTTTTAAGAAAAATTATCTGAAAAAAAATTGTGGAAAATATGATTTAAACAGATTTGAAAAATAGAGTTCTAAGAAAATGAGCGATAAAATTACAAATTGTTTGGTGATATTGTGTTTGGAAGTTAGGACATTGTAATGCACTTGGTCACTTCTACAGATATTTTAAAATTTATTTCACAGATATAAAGCTAAAAAGTTCATATTAAATTACTATAAGAAAGATGAAAAATCAATTTTTTTTACCCTCGAAGGTGTATATCCCTTAACGAAATTATATTTATGAGGAAAAAACAGAAACCGAGGTTTCATATCACAAAATGCCTCGTTATGGCAGCTGCTTTACTGATAGTTTGTCATGCTGTGAGCTGCTTCAACAAGGCAATGTACAGTAGTTTATAAATGCAACATGCTTTTGCAAAGGTGGCAATCTATACTTTCTGCTTTCAAAAAAACTGAAAGTTAGAATTTATAAACAGTTATAAATACCGGTTATTCTGTATGGTTGTGAAACTTAGATTTTCACTTTGAGAGAGGAACAGAGGTTAAGTGTGTTCGAGAATAAGGTGCTTAGGAAAATATTTGGGGCTAAGAGGGATGAAATTACAGGAGAATGGAGGAAGTTATACAATGCAGAACTATACGCATTGTACTCTTCATTTAACATAATTAGGAACATTAAATCCAGACATTTAAGATGGGTAGGACATGTAGCACGTCTGGATGATTCCAGAAATGTGTGTAGAGTGTTAGTCGGGAGACCTGAGGGGAAAAAGAGCTTTGGGGAGGCTGAGACGTGTTGGTAGGGAGTGGATTAATCTTGCTGAGGACAGGTGGGCTTACGTCAGGGTGGCAGTGAACCTCTGGCTTCTCTAAAAGCCATAAGTAAGTAGGGCAATCTATATTCATTAATCAGTCGGCTACAGTCTCGTGGGGTGTTGCAGATTTACTGCATTGTAACAGCACTAATTTTTTCTTGTGTTAATTTAAAATTGTTTTTAAGTCCACTCACTGCTATATTATGGGTTTATATGAATAGGTATTGGTATGAGATTGAATTTAATTGTATTCTTTTAAATATGCTGTTGTTGTTGTTTTCTAATGCCAGGCATTTGACAGTAAAGTCATTTGACCTCTTGACTTCAAAGATACTGTCATGGTTACCACTGACGCACAGATTTTGAGATGTTCTGAATCCATTTCTTGATCTGAGTTGCACAATGGACAGTTAGGAGACTGATATATTCCAATCTATGCAGATGCTTGGCCAAACAGTCATGGCCTGTTGCCAATCTAAATGCAACTACAGACGATTTGCGTGGTAAATCAGGAATCAACTGTGGATTATGATACAGAGAGCTCCATTTTTTCCCTTGAGATTGTGTTATCAAATTTTGATTGTTGAAGCCTAAGTATGTAAATTTAATAAATCTTTTCACAGAGTAATACGTAGATTTAGTAACAGGTCTGTAAGTAGCAGTGCTGCCCTTCTTTGCTAAAGCATCCGCATTCTCGTTTCCCTGGATTCTACAATGGGATGGTATCCATTGGAATACAATTCTTTTATTGAGTGATATTAGTTGAGAGAGCATTTTAGTTATTTCTGCTGTTTGAGATGAAGGTGTGTGTTTAGAGACGATTGATAGAATAGCTGCTTTGGAGACTGACAATACAACTGCCTTCCTAAATTTATTGATGTGGCATAGAATATTCCTGAGACATTCACTATTGCAATGATTTCACCATCAAAACTTGTTGTTCCATATCCAAGTGATCTATAAAGTGAGAAGAGACAGCACATAACACCTGCACTGGCACCTTGTTCTCTGGAGATCAAGGATCTGTCGGTGTAAAAATGAAGCTAGTTTTGTGGAGGGTACCTAATATTAATTGTCTCTAAAGACAACTGTTTCAGTATTTCAGTGTTTACTTCTGATTTCAGTATTTCTTCTGTTAAATTTAGATTATATTCTATATTTAATAGAGTTAAAGGGTTTGGTTTAATTTGTAAGTTTTCTTTTAAATTCGGGATATTGAGTTTCTGTTTTAATTCTTGAACAATGGATATGAAACTTTTTTTGAGTTTTCAATCTACAGAGAGGACTGTATGAATGCCATTGCTATAATATGGGTTTATATGAATAGACATCAGTATGAGATTGTATTTAATTGCATTTTTTTAAATATAAAACTTCATAAAAACACTTTTTTTAAGACTGCACAAGTTATAATAGTTGTATGGCAAAACTTCATTACAAAGTTGCATGGAATTTGGGTCAACTCACAGTATGCTCATTGATGGCAACAGCTGCGACTGGTGCAGCATGTCCCTGCAGCTGGCGCACGAAGATGAGTCGTGAGAGATCCCAGATGATGGCTGTGGCATCACGTGACCCTGACACTATCACGTTGTATGCAGGGCTTGCAGCTAGGCAGGTCACCGCATCTGTGTGGCCGTACAGACACTGCTTGATACTCAGCTGCTTCCGTGCATACTCCCACACTGTTACCACCTGGAAGAAGTAGTGTAACAAAGCAACTGGTCTTTTTTTCCCACCTTACAATGCAGATGTAATCTCTTTTAAACTTCAAGATCTCAGAAAACGTTATTTGGCCCTGAATTCAGAAGGTAATGTCAGAGAATTACGTAATTTTCCACCTGCAATAATTTTAATTACTTGCAATGTCAATTTGTAACTCATTAATATCTTAGTTTTGATTTCATCCATTTTTGTGCAGTTATGAAAAAAAAACTATGTTAACACTCTTACAACGTGGATATTTATAATTTTTGTTGGTATACTTTTCCACCAATATCAGCTTCGTTCTACTACGTTTTACCTGGGTATCTGTTTATTTGGTGCTAATGAACTCGAGAATGTAATTATAATTCTAAATTATTCTCATCGATAATTAATACACAAAATATGTTTGGGTCTCTTTTAAACAAAGTAATAACAAGATTGAAAAAGTAGTTTATAAAAGAGCAATGTAGGTTCATAATTTGTCATGTTTACAATAAATAAGTACAGATCTTACTAAAACACGGGATTCTATAACCAACATTATTAATAAAAATTAAAGCAGATATCATGTTTTACAGTGCCAAATGTTTTGTTTAGGCATGCATTTTTTTTCTTTCTTTCTTCTCCACTTTCTCTTGTAGAATTTTAATTTGCTTCTTGTTATTTCATACACAGTTGTCTGTGTAAATCTACTGCAAGCAAAACAGTTTCCTATTCTTTCATGGCCAGCATAAATACCAAAATTTGGTACTTATTACTGTACTTTTGAACTTCTCAACGTAATCAAGCTTATCTTTTCCAAGCCATCACAAGAATGGAGATGCCATGATAGACAACAAAAAACAAATAAATAAGCAATGGAATAGACAATGATATAAGTAGTGAATATGAAATTCATTTAAAATATTCAGCATATATATGTTGTTGTTGTTTTCTAATACCAGGCGTTTGACAATAAAGTCATCTGACCTCTTGCACTCCAATATTTTTCAAAGATATTATCATGACCAGCCACTGAAGCATAGATTGTGAGGTGTTCCGAATCCATTTCTTGGTTTGAGTTGCACAATGGGCAGTTAGGGGACTGATATATTCCAATTTTATGCAGGTTCAGCATATATATAATGATCCAAATTCATGATAAATTGAGATATGACTCAAATTCAAGATAAATTACTGAAATATGATAATATAGCCAAAATTTCGTACAAAAAATTTTGTCTCAATTTACTGTTAACTAAAAATGTACCATATTCATCAATATAATCCACGCAAGATATTAAAAACTGATTCAATAAATGTGTATTATTACAGTTTGGGACGAAAGTAACAAAAGGACGTCTGTGAATGATGTAACAATCCAAAAACACATATTTACATTCCGCATACATAACCAAATAGAAATATACTAATTTGGCAATTAAAGTTACACAATTTTTTATGATAAAAGATATTCAAATCTTGCTATAAATAATTTCAGCGACAAGTGTAATTCTAGACTATCTTCATAAGGATCTTAAGTGCTTGGACATCAGTGCTAAAACAGTTATGTTAATATATATTATTTCCATGCGGATATTCTGCATCATCATACGATGAAAGAGTAATGGAATGGAGAAAAATTCTCTCCGGCACCGGGATTTGAACCCGGGTTTTCAGCTCTACTTGCTGATGCTTTATCCACTAAGCCACACCGGATACCCATCCCGGTGTCGGACAAAATCGTCTCAGTTTAAGTTCCAACTAGTGGGTTCCCTCTAGTGGCCGCCCTCTGCACTACGTCATAGATGTCTATGAACGTAAGACCGAAGTCCACACACATGTGCTGAGATGCACTCGTTATGAGTGACTAGTTGGCCGGTATCTGACGGAATAAGTGCCGTCTTAAATCACAAAGTGATTTACGCATATCATATATATTATTTTAATGTACCGAAGTACATATGATATTTCCATGCAGATATTCTGCGTCATCATACAATGAAAGAGTAATGGAATGGAGAAAAATTCTCTCCGGCGCCAGGATTTGAACCCGGGTTTTCAGCTCTACGTGCTGATGCTTTATCCACTAAGCCACACCGGATACCCATTCCGGTGTCGGACAGAATCGCCTCAGTTTAAGTTCCAACTCTTGGGTTCCCTCTAGTGGCCGCCCTCTGCACTACGTCATAGATGTCTATATGAACGTAGGGCTGAAGTCCACACATGTGCTGAGGTGCACTCGTTATGAGTGACTAGTTGGCCGGGATCCGACGGAATAAGCGCAGTCTTAAATCACGAAGTGATTTACACATATCATATATATTATTTTAATGTATCGAAGTACATATGATATTTCCATGCAGATATTCTGCGTCATCATATGATGAAAGAGTAATAGAATGGAGAAAAATTCTCTCCGGCACCGGTCCAACTCTTGGGTTCCCTCTAGTGGCTGGTGTGGCTTAGTGGATAAAGCATCAGCACGTAGAGCTGAAAACCGGGTTCAAATCCCGGTGCCGGAGAGAATTTTTCTCCGTTCCATTACTCTTTCATCGAGTTATGTTAATGCAAATTCTTCGGCAAAACTTATAGGATACAGTCAGCAAGCATACTTAGTAATTCACACAAAGCAAAGACTCTTTAATAACAGAAGAATATGTTTTCAAATAACATCATATTCAGTCTACTCCCTAACTTTTAAAAAGCTGTATCTTCACTTAATGTGCATTCTTCACAGAAGTCAAGAGCTGAGAAGTGAAAAGTAACCTGAATTTGGAACTAATGCCTGAAATAAGGTAATGCAATAAATTTAAAAACAAAAAACAAAATAAAAAGAACAGTACAACTTGAAGTTGTTTGCTTATTCCAACACAAAACATCTCGAGAACTCAAGCTGTTCATCAGTATATTGATTTCTGAATTCCTGTCTCAAATCACTCATTCACTGACCCACTGACTCCTGCTCTGTTATATGTACTGCCACTTACCGAGCTCGTCCCTGCTGTAATGATGAGTTTCGAGGAGGGACACACGCAGGCCACAATCTCGCCATTGCTCTGCATCACAGTCTCACACACAAACACAGCTTTGTCACTGTCGTAGTTGCCAACTCGCAGACTGTGGTCAGCGAAACCCCAGGCCACGTACTTGGAGTAGGTGGGTGGGACTAGTACCTTGTTCTGTTCCACAGCCAGCACGTTCTTGTCGGAATGCAGGATTTGACCCACTGGGCCCTTAAGTTCTGTAAATAAAACATCTGATCACGAAGAAGCTCGTGCTTATTACATTAACTACTGTGTGTTGGCTTAAAAAAATCAACACGATTTATAGTTGTAATCTTCCTTTTGGTCCCAAGTCTTATGACTTGTTATGGAATTATCTAACATTCGCCTTACAGGTTTGGGAAAGATCGCAAGAAAACTCAATCAGATAATCAGCCCAAGCGAAATTCGAACCCATATCCGCCTCCAGCCTCAGATCTCAAATCCAATCGAATGAGTTACACTAGAGACTACTCAAATGCCCTTTCCTACTACATTTTTCAGTTTATTTTCTAAGTGAACCATTTTTACTATTTAACACTTTTTTAATAATAATAATAATAATAATAATAATAATAATAATAATAATAATAATAATAATAATAATAATGCATTGACGACACATTACCTTTACACTGGTTGGATGATCGTCTGCTGCAGGATGGCAATCAGCTAGTACACCTTGACTGTATTATGGCTGTTGTGTATTATTATTATTATTATTATTATTATTATTATTATTATTATTACTATTAGTCCCTCATTTTCTCAAAATTTGAAGGCGAAAAAATTAAGGAAGGGGAAATTAGACTAAGACTACAAAATAATGAGAAAATCTGGTCATAAATAACATCACAATCCATGTACCAATCAAATCAGTAATTAATAGGTAATCATCTGGGTTTTCAGATCATCTGTGTCGTCAGAGGAATCATAGACGGTTCCATTATGGAAGGAATGAATAATGATGGGTTTTCCGTACTTATTTTTCTGATACTTGGAATCTTCGCGAAAAATACTCTTGAAAGGAATATGAGTATCCAATTTTATATTATTATGATGTACTGAAGTACGTATGATATTTACGTGCAGAAATTCTGCGTCATCATACAATGAAAGATGAATGGAACGAAGAAAAATTCTCTCTAGCACCAGGATTTGAACCTGGGTTTTCAGCTCTATGTGCTGACACTCTATCCACTAAGCCACACAGGATTCCCATCCCGATGTTGGATTGGATCCTCTCAGTTTAAGTTCCACCTCTTGCAAAAAATAATCACTCCGTCAGATCCTGGCCAGTTAGTCACTCATAACAAGTGCACCTCTGCACATGTATGGACATTGTGCCACTGTCATACATATATATGACGCAGTGCATGAGGGTAGGCCACTAGAGGGAACTCAAGAGGTGGAACTTAAACTGAGAGGATTCAATCCGACATCGGAATGGGAATCCGGTGTGGCTTATTGGATAGAGCGTCAGCACATAGAGCTGAAAATCCGGGTTCAAATCCCAGTGCTGGAGAGAATTTTTCTCTGTTCTACTCATCTTTCATCGTATCCAATTTTGTTTAATGTAAAAGGGTGAAATTCCGAAAAACAAGTCCTAAAAATCTTGCGGTGGAAATTACTTGAGTAAGTATACTATGTGTATATAATGTCTTTTTGTTATACTATTTCTAAAATTTCCCGTATAACTGTTGCAACATGCAGTTTATTACCAGCAATTATCATTTCTTTGCAGAAGACTACGGTATTTGGTCCTCAATGCATGTTGATAAAGTACCTTTGATTGGTTGAAGTGAAGGCCTGAGATTGTCGAGATTGTGGAAAAAGAGTCTATCCCCTGTTGTGAAGCTCAGGCCTGGTGTGATTGGGCCTGGATCGATCACAGATGTCCGGTGACTGATCTTCTTCGCAGGATGTGGCTTTTTAAACAACTGCTTTGGAATCTGTCCGAAGTTGTTGATGAAACCAATAGTGGCATTCTTCTTCAGAGGATCGTCAATACTAAGAGATAAATAGATTTAATCGAGTTAAAGATTATTTAAACGCAGATTCTGCTACATTACACAAATATTGCTGCAAAAATAACCAACAGCCATGAGAAACGTGTATTTATATCACCACCATAACTCTTAGTAGATATTAGTACTAAACAAACATGAGAAAATGAATGGTTGCCTCAACAGACTAAAAACCCTAAATTCAATTTTATATTATGCTCTTGAGAAAGATAGTTGTAAGTCAATGTCCATGAGAAAGAATGGTTTGGATCCAACCAGTGGCGGCTGGTGAAGTTTGGGCCTAGGTGTTGCACTTTCTGTGATGAGAGTGGTGGAATTAGTTATCTTTATCAGTACATGGTCATGAACATTTTAATCCAATGCTGGTACTTAAATGATTAATATCAGTAATAGCCGTTCTTGTCCACGACTGTTCCCTATCAACCAAATACACGGAAAACAAAACAGTGCGTTTTTCACTTCACAACCAAAAAGCTAGTCATGATTATTGTAAATTTCCGCTATACTGGAGAATTAGCACGGTCACTTTGAACCGTGCCGTTACGTTTAGCACCAAATTTAAGTAAATACACAATGTCACCAACATAAGAACATGACGTTGGTGTGTGGCGTAGTTGGCGGGAGAAATTTTTTCTCTCTGTCTACCTCCTTCGTTCTGAACATTATTGAGAGATAGCACCACTGTTAGCGACAATGTGTATTTGCGTAAATATTGCGAGTAAATTATGACGAGTGCCTTAGATGAGAGGCTCGGGACAGAAACAGTTTTGCTGTAGCGCATGTGCGGACCTCTCATGCAGTGGGAGCGTGATCCTTACTTGAATTTATTTTTGCGTGTACTTGCAGATTAAATGATTGAGATCCCTTCTTGCTCCGGTTACAGGCCTTGCATTTACGAAGGTTATGTTATGTTATGTTATGTTAGGTTAGCTTAGCTTAGATTAGCTTAGCTTAGGTTAGGTTAGCTTAGGTTAGGTTAAATTAGCTTTGGTTAGGTTAGATTAGTTTTGGTTAGGTTAGCTTAGCTTTGGTTAGGTTAGGTTAGGTTAGCTTTGGTTAGGTTAGCTTTGGTTAGGTTAGCTTAGGTTAGGTTAAATTAGCTTTGGTTAGGTTAGATTAGTTTTGGTTAGGTTAGCTTAGCTTTGGTTAGGTTAGGTTAGGTTAGCTTTGGTTAGGTTAGGTTAGCTTTGGTTAGGTTAGGTTAGGTTAGCTTGGTTTGGTTCGTCCATGTAGTAGTTAAAATTATATAATATGACAGTTTTTGATTCGTAATATTGTTAAAAAATAATAGGCCTATAATGAAAGCGGTGAATAATTTCATGGTCCTTAAATTTTTTTTTTTCGTAAAAGGCTAGGTATTTTTCTATAGGCCAGAAATAAAACAGCAACGCCGTCATAATTACGTACTTTACGCTTTGGCGAACATTAACCGGAAATTTACTTTCCGTCATTTTAATTGTATTCCGTGAAACACATCTTTTTTCCTGTTAATTTCCTTGTGATAACCTAGTTTATTATCTTATTACATCTTCATTTTCATTTAATGCATTCAAAAAACCGCCGTTGTACTACATAAAACCTTGAACTTGACTAATGGAGTGAATTATTTAAGAATATAGTCGCGAATTTGACTACCACCATTTCGATTATATTTTGTTTGATACGGCTCGGTACGGCCCGGTGACTAGTGGCCAGCGAGTAGAGTCGACTATCGATATTGGTCTGCCGTGCGTATTATCCAGTTGTTCCTAAATTTCCTTTCTAAAAATTCTCTTGAACTGTCTTTTCCCCATAGTAACTGTCTGGACAATATTTAGATCAGGCAATAGTCTACCAAGTTCTTTAATTTTTATTTTTCTTCGTCAGAAAGTACAGAGAAGTTCTTGTTTTGTAAACTATTTACAGAATTCATAATGGTAAACGCACGTATATCACAAACTTGAAGAAAACATCACTGCACTATAAAACTTGTGATAACTACCACAATTCACATAAAACTCATTAAACTACAGAAAAGTTTCTGTTTTTTAAACAACTTACTAAATTCATAACGTTATATGCCTATGTACCTATGTCACAAACTTGACGGAAATATCACATCCAATAAAAAAAATTGTATTATGCAGCACAATTCACATAAAACTACTTAAATTCCAACAAAAACTAAATATTTAAAAGAGGATTAAATGAATTTCACACGATTATAAAATGACTGGACCACGTGCTCACCTAGCTACGCGTTGGTCAGGAAACAGGAAGTCAGGAAGTGAGAAACCACACGAGAAACGAAGAATCGGAAAAAATCTGAAAATTTCGTCTCAAGTCATGAGTCATCCAGCGGCTATGTCCATTCGGAATGGTCACTTCTGCAATCTACAGGCAAATACAAGAACTATTTGCTTCCGGTCGTTGCAAGAGTTGTGCCCCGACCAGCTGTGTTAACTGCTGGGATAGGGAACTCTGAACTGAGCCTACCTTCAATACCAGCCGCTACACGAATCTGGCTGTTGCTTGAGCCGCACAACGACCACTTCTGAAGTATTCACAATTTGATGAGTTTTATAAAAGCTGATTATTTTATACTCGAATTCTTAAATGATATATAAATAAAAATACGTATATATTTCAATTCGACGAGAAGGAAACTTAAAATCTGTTTAGTTATTTAACATAAACAAAATTTTAATGTGCGGGAAAAACTTGGTCGTTGCGCAACGCTGCAACATGATCAGCGGCCGCCACTGGCTCCAACTGGTTTCAAAGGTACAATCTAGGCCTGCAACTGAAATGCTACCTGTAAATATCCACGTTTCCTTCATAGAAGAGATGATGGAACACATTTACAGCCTCCACAGCTGCTGGACCATGCTGTTTGTAGCCGAAGATGAGATCTATCCACTCATGAAGGTGTTGTGACACGAAGTCGCACTCCAGTGCTAGTCGATGCATACGTATGAACTCTCTCGGATCTTCCTTAGCCCATGGTGGCAGCACAATGTCACCTAGCTGCACGCCATTTTGTTTGCAGCCTAGAAACAAAAATAAAGTGATATTCAACAGAAATGAATAACCAAATCGATCACGCTTCTGTGTGTTTAAGCATCACTTCAATATTCGTCTTTGATCTCTGATAGATTGTTACCATATTTTTTAACGTCATGAAATCATACAATGCATTAAATACAGACTGAAAACATAAATTACGCCCTTTCAGTGTATTCCTCCAGCAAATCTACTCGCGATTCGACCACTGTTGGGGGATAAAGATACGGTAATATTTCAGCAAATTTTTTTGAGTGTCTACTGTTTTCCTGCCATCACTACACAGTTCCTCATAATTCATTACTTCTAGGGACATCATGAAACGATGAATAAAATACATCGAAGTCGGTAAACAAAAGTACTGTAATTCGTGAAAGAAATCATTATTTAAATTTGTAAATCGTGAAAAAGTCGTTATTTAAATAGGTAAATAATAAAAAAAATCCGTTATTTAAATATGTAAATCATGAAATAAGTCGGTATTCAAACATGTAAATTGTGAAGAAAAAGTTTAAATCACCTTTAAAAAATTAGTAACAAAACACTCATTTCCTCACAGGCTACCCCAGTATTAATAACACCAGTTATGCACTAGATGGAGAAAACTGTCATGTGAATATCAGGCCTACGTTCATTTGCACACTATGACAGGCTGCTTGGCTGCCAAATTATCAAAATACATTATTTCTTAGTCTTCGTTGTGTACTCTTGCTGAAAATGTGGTATGTACCTTCTTATTGTGTGAGTGTCTAACAATGTAACAAACCTAAGCATTGAGAATGCAGGTCACAGATTTTCATTTTTCACAGCTGAGCAGTCATGTTTTCCACATGATAAAACATGAAAGACAAACCAATTTTTGTATTAGGCTAATTTTAAATGTTTCATTATCGAAAATTAAATAATGGAATTTCATGACCGATGGATGTACAATTCAGTGATATTCGTAAAAAAAATCGTGTTTAAAGCAAAAAATTACAGAGTTCGCAAAAAAACGGGCGAAACGAGTAAAATTCGCGACAAATCACGACTTTAAAACGTGTCTACAGAACGAATCTTATTCATACCTATAAAAATTTTAACTCTCTGACTCAATTGGCAGAAATTCGTGAAAAAATCATTCGCGAAAATTGGTGTCCCTACTTATGGCTATTATTCCATTAAAAAAAATAAAACGTTGTGCTGAAAATACTTTTTTTCTGATTAATATTCATTCCTGATTCCTTGATACCAGTAGTTTTTTTTTAGTTGGTTATTTAACGACTCTGTATCAACTACGAGGTTATTTAGCATCGAGATTGGTGATAGCAAGATGGTATTTGGCGAGATGAGGTCGAGGATTTGCCATAGATTATCTGGCATTCACCTTATGGTTGGGGAAAATCTCAGAAAAAACCCAACCAGATAATCAGCCCAAGCGGGGATCGAACCCAGGCCCGAGCACAACTGCAGACCGGCAGGCAAGCGCCTTAACTGACTGAGCCACGCCGGTGGCTGATACCACTAGTAGTACAGGAGATATTTAAAGTGGCAGTTTCAAGTGCCTCACACTGCATATATCTACAACATGAGACCCACAGGTTTACTTCTCTCCCAGAGAAAGCCAAGGTAAGGATTTTATTACCCTCAAACTCAGCCATGATTGTACCCGTGACTCTTGGATGCAACAGCTAACATGGTAATCATTAAACCACTGAGGTCCAAAATCAGAAAATTAGAGGAGGATAAATGGAGGACATTCGAAATGGTTGATTTAATATAAACATCCTCTGCATTGTACAGGAAAGTTGCGTTTTAAAGCCCCAAAAATTCAATTACTTTTCTAAAGTTCTTAACATTATGCACGAATAATACTGGAAACCATTACTTACCAAGGTCGAAGTTATTGGAATTACACAGGAACTCTGGAAGATAGAAGAACTCAGGGATCAACTCCTTCACATCCGCCATGTTGTGTTTCGATGCAGACAGCCATGCCTCCCTCACAGAGTTGAACATACGGTCGGCGAGGTCAAAGTGACCTCCCTGCAGTCGCAGAAAGTGCTGCGTGAATGGCTCCATGCGTACCAAGTACGAACAGACGATCATAGCAGAAGAGTAGTGTGTACCATAGTGGTACGGTGGAGTTTCACCATGAGGGTCATCCCATTCCTTGTATCTGTAATAAACAGATATACTAATATATAGGGACCTCAAAATTTCGCATTTGCGAAACTCACCAATTTTTTAATTGTGAGGTAGAAAGTATATTTCTTTATCTGTAAGGTTAATTAGCATGATTTTCTAACAGAATTGAAAGTGCGAAAAAATGCGAATTTCCTATTAAATTGCGAAATCACGAGGAAAATGCTATTTAATAGCGATTTATCACTAAAATGCTATTTTCCAAGCGAAAAAAGCATTGTGTATACAGGATGATTCATAATTACCTGTACAAATTTTGTGCGTGTAATGTAAAGGTAAAATAAAAGTAAAATGTTATATACAACTTTTCCCGCAAATTCTTATTTTCAGAGTTGTGATGCAGAATATCTTATATTGTTACGCACAAAAAACATGGGCCAGTAAAACCTTCGAATGTGTCACATTTGCCTACATAGCAACTGTGGTAGATGTTTGTTATTTGTATACCCCACTACAGGTGATTCCGACCTGGTGGGACTTTGTTTACTGTAGGTAGGTATGTTTAGTTGTATGGTGCTGTTGTAGTTCCTACCATCACCACCTCTCGTAAGTACACATTTATTCTGTCGTTAGTTCAGTAGGCTTCAGTTGTGTATGATGCGATAGATCGTGCAGAATTAGTTGCATGGCCAGCCAGATCATTGGACCTGAGCCCCCTGGACTTTTACCTTTGCGGCCACTTGAAGGCGCTCATTTATGCCACTCAAATTCCGAACATAGCAGAACTATAGCAGCGAAATCAAAAGGGCTATGAAATTGTTCGGAAGGAGTTGAACAAGATCTGTAAAATTCTAAGATTTGTACATGCCTACATACAATAAACATACATACAATAAACAAAGTCCTATTAGGTCGAAATCAACTGTAGTGGGTATATGAATAACAAACATCTAACGCAGTCGCTATGTAGGCTAACACGACACATCCAAAGGCTTTACTGGTCCATGTTTTTGATACCTAGAAAGGTAGGGCATTCTGCATCATAACTCTGAAAGTAAGCATTTGCGGGAAAAGTTGTACAGAACATTTTAGTTTTATTTTTACCTCTATATTACACACAAAGTTTTTACAAGTATTTATGAATCATCCTGTATATACAAAAATTAAACGCACTTTTGAAATACTCAAAACATGTCGATCGATTATCTCTGCCTGCTTGATAATTATTGCCTGCTCAATTCGATAAATTTTATATATCGTTAACGAAGGTCCGATAATTGATATACACATCGTAATATCGATTATAAAGTTCTATATTCGATACAAGCTTGGCTAAAATGCGTCGCGTCGGTTTACTCAGCCATTTAATTTTGAGATTGCAGCAGAGTTGGATAGTTATTCTAGCTATTTTGGTAGAGTTGGTTGAATATGTGAGACACGTGCTCCTTTGTAAAATGGGTGAACAACTATAACTGCTCATGAAAGAGTAAAAAAGTAGATGCTAATTTCAGAAAAATAGATACTAATTTTGAGAAAAATAGATGTTAATTTTGAGAAAAATAGATGCTAATTTTGATGAAAATAGATGCTAAAAATTCAGGTCCCTACTAATATATTACTGTGCCTTTGTATCATCCCATTTGCATGAAAGTCTGCTCATTCATCAACTGTCCCATTATGAAAAACAGTTTCCATTAATAGGACCGTTTTTGCAAAACTTGCTAACTGAAAAAACTAAATTTTACAGGAGAGACAAAACACTATAGTAAGCAAGTTATGCTATATCTCTCCCTTATAGCAGAGAGCAAGTTTTGAAAAAACTATCACACTTTGATACACTACAATGAAGAGAAATAAACCAGTATTGCTAAGACGCTTTGAACATCGTGTAGAGGCCTGACTTATGTCAATGAATCCATCAAAATCTCAATTTTGCAAATTTTGCAGTTAGCAAGTTTTGCAAAAACGGTACTCATTTACTCTTCTTTTCTCTAATGTTATCTCAAATTAACATTTTATTGGTCTGCTTTTTTTCTACATTACCAATAACAATTTTGGTCTCTCCTACCTTTTCTTGAACTGCTCGAGCCTCTCTGGACTTTGAGCACCCATGGGTCGAGAGAAATCCCTGAAGGTGGCAGGATCTGATAGCTCTAGCTCTTCTGACTCGTAGTCAGCTAGGATCCATGGAAACACTGGATACTGCATCAGGTCGTTATATGAACGACCTGCCAGAGTGTTTAGGTGCATCAGGTACTGGAAATTGGAAATCTCACCACGGACCCACCTCTGCGTCACTGAGGTTTCACCTGAACATAACAAAACACATACCATCAATTATCTGTGTCTCAGATCTGAACTCAACATGTTTCTGTACTTAAGCTCAACATTACTGCCCGTGTGCACCATTCTCGATTAAAATTTGACCATGGTTAAGTCGGCACTTGACCATCTTCAACGCCAATTTGTGGAGTATCAATCTCGATCAAAGTTAAACAAGCGAGTTGATGATGATCAAATTTGATCACGGGTGTGAGACCGATTATCTCGAATTGAACATGGTCAAGTCGAGAAAATCAAAATGGCGGCACGATTTGACGTACTTGATGGAATTGAAGATGAAATTATGTATCTTGAACACGCATATCACTGCGGAAATAACAGAATTGGTGTTATTGTAGAAAGAGTAAGTTTGTAGATGAATAATAAAAATGTTTTTTCTCAAAATAGACTAATGTTTTATATATGTTTCTCTTTGGAAGATCGGGACTTTACTTGAGGACAAAATATTATTTAGGCCTAATTGTCCAATTTTGCTAACATAATAATAAAGTAGTTATTCTATGCCGGTAATAATATAGCAAAACTAAATGACCATTTTGTAGAATGCGAGATTATCACTTATTAGCTATAGATTTGCCGTTTGAAACTATTAGGACCTACATGACGTTTTGGACAATTACACTATTTATGCTTGAATTAAGAGAAATTACACGGATACCTTCCTTTCCCTCTTACTCCAAAATTCCAACCTTGTGAACACAAAATAAATGGATAAATTTCAGAACAAGGATACTTTCCTTTCCCTCTTACTCCAAAATTCCAACCTTGTGCACACAAAATAAATTGGCACTAAAAACTTCCTTTTCGTATGCATGATGATGCGTATTCGACATAAACAGACGAATTGCTTTTTTTTTTTTTAATTATTGTTAGCGAGGTATCCGTATACTGAAAATTTCCCAAATAAATTATTGGCACTGAAATGTGTCTTTTCGTAAGCAAGATGATAAGCATTCGACAAACACATACAAATCTGTTCTTTTTAGTAGCCTATTTCAAGATAATTGTCAGTGAGGTATCCGTATACTGAAATTTTCCCAATTATTATCAATAATATGAAATAACCACTGTATAAATTATGTTACAAATTATGTGGAATTATGTAAACACGTATAACTCATGTGAATTGTGAGGTTAAATCCAACCAGGTAGCCTGCTTTTCTCTTAAAGAACTCCCGTCAGAACTTTTATTCTGTAATATGGATGCATAATTGCTGACGAGTTCTAAAGGAATTCCCACTTCGAACTGTGAGAAGTTGGGTGCTCTTTTCTTTTTTTCTTCCATGATTATTGAAACTTGTTATTTGAAAACTGCGAGGATGTTTGAAAGCAGTCCGACAAACAAAAACGAAGCGATAATTGACAGAGTGCGCTCGTTCGCTGTTTTATACTCGGTAACCTAGCGCTCAGATGATTCTTCTCAAGCGAGCGTACCGTCAGCTGACGGTAGTGAGTTGATTGAGGGAAAATGTCGGTGCACCGCATCTGTAACTTGATCACTGTCAAGAATTAACCATGTTTCCGTGATTGCTGATAAACGGGCTAGATGATCGAGAATGGTGCACACAGCCATACATCTTTGTTGTGTAGTTATAGTTTTTGTACCTATGAGACTGGAGAGGAGCCCAGCCCCCTGCTCCACGTTGGCCGTCCTCTTCTGCCCCGCAACTGACTGTTGTGCACTGTCGGCTATTGCAGTTGCAAATGCCATGAATCGCTGATACACCTTGTTGCGAACTTTCCGTGGGAATGCCAACAAGTAATTTCGTCCATCACCAGAGAATACCTCCAGTGCCATTGGTTGCAGCAGATATCGACGTTTATGCACTTCCCTATGAACATATAAATTTATTTTCAGTGTTAACAAATTCGTACCACAATTATTTCGTCGGTATACAAGCAAAACACATTAAGTAAAAAATATTACTTCTGAGAAAAAGGTGTTTGAAAGTTCTTCATAAAACTGAAATCTCAAAATATTATTTTTAGTAAGTTGTTTCTCTTTATATGTATTTGATTTTCCAATTCTAGGTTTATACAACATACATTTTATATGCCTTTTTCTCAGAAGTAATATTTTTTACTTAATCTATTTTGCTTGTAAATCGACGATTCAATTTCTCAGATTTATACAATGCAAATTAAAATTTGAACATAGTTGGTCACGCAATCTGCGTCATGTTCTTCATCGTAGTCAGTCTTCCTTAAGCTATGTTACGCGGTCGAACATCTGTACCAGCGTCGTGGTACTACCACTGAAGATGGAGGAGCATTCCTCCGAAACATGTATGGTTTTTAACCGATTTTATTAATTTTATTCAATCATTAAAAAGTGTTCATATAACTGTATTATATTACTTTTATTATATATAACTATCTTACTCATGAACACTGTTGCATCTGACCTAATTTATGTAATTTAATCATAGTTAAGTCTTTTGACGAAAATAATATTGTGTGAATGATTTGAATCATCACAAGACTTTAAAGGTACGGTCACACGTCACTACTTTTGCTGTGCAACTTTCGTACTGCAGCTGCAAAAGTTGCATGTCGTGTTCACACATAAGCCAAAAGTAGCGCACTGCACGCTACTTTTCGTGCTGCGCAACCAGAGTGCAGCAAAAGTTGCAATTGGAGGTTGCGAGTCTGTTCACACACAAGGCGATACTTTTGCAGCAGCAGTCTTGCTGCAGGTTTCCAGCTCCGTGTTGAATTCTCAATATACATTTTATGGTTATGTTCGCATTATTATGAAACTCATGCGATAGCTTATTCATCTATTATTTGCTTTTCTGTCCTAACTAGTATTCAGAAATTGGCATTATTTTTACTATGAAGCTATTAAAACGCCCATATACTTAAATGATAACCAACAGCATATTCACGGAATCAATGTTGGCAACCCTCCTGTTTGAAACTACGCTATGGAAATTAAAAAAAATTAATTATATCGTCAGCAATATACTCAGATTGTGTTGTACATTTAGTAACTGTTACAAATAATTTATTTTCATCATATCTAACATTAAAATATATCCAAACAATAAAAGTATCATTGACAAATTTGGGTGGCAACACTGGTCGCAACTGCAGCAAAAGTTTCAACAAAACCGATATCAAAAATGCTGCGGCTGCAACCCTGAGAATCCTGTTCACATGTCGCTTCTTCTAAGCTGCGCGCAGCATGGAAAAGTAGCGGGCAGTAGGTTCGGCAGCCGCTACTTTTCGGGTTGCACCGTTGTTCACACGTCGCTGTATGAGAGCTAAGCAGTTTTTTGTACTGCAGTGCTGCAAAAGTAGCTACATGTGACCGTACCTTTAGAAATATCTGACGAAAGTTTGGGATAAAATTCTAGGAACACAGTTTAAAGTGCGAATATATTGTTGTTGTTTTCTAGTGCGAATATGGACAGAATACTACACAGTAATAACAAATTTTCTTGCTAAAAGATCCTGATTACCTGATGTCCTCATAGCTGAACTTGGAACACTGCCTCATGGCCCTCGACCTGCGAGGACTACCAGGGCTGGGCAGGATTGGGTCATGCATTCCACTAGGCAGACTCTCAATGTCTCGGATCTCGCGTGACTTGAGCAGAGTGAATCCGTCTATCACATAAAAGTGTTCCTTCCCAAACAACAGTAGGCCTTCTGTTGTGTCTAGACCTTGGATGCGTGCACAACGGAACATATGACTGATCTGAAATGAATGGTCAGTCACTTAATTTCCTGTACTAAAGTGGGGTTCACAGTTACATCAGTGATGATAAAAAACTATAATTTACAGTATTATGTATTGAAAAAAGAAGACTGTTGATACTTCACTGAATATAACTTTTCTGCTAAATAAACATGTATTTACTGTACGTTAATTCATGTCAACTCACTCTTCACAAGTTATACCTTGATCCACTTCATTTTTCTTCCCTCTCTCTCTCTAACATCATAGCTCAATATGAATAGCACCCTAGATCATATATGTAACAGATATGTTGGGGTTATAGGCTTTGAGGTTAACAACTTGTCAGGTTTACTACGCTGCCATCTAGTTGTTACATAAGGAGTCACGTCATAATACCCATTTGAATTGTATTAGCGACTGTGCTGTCATCTCGTGTTCGTTTATGGCGGACAGGTGGCGATCCTGGCGGTTGTTCTCTTCAAAGTGCTGCCGATTTTAATGTAGCGAGGAGTTATCTGTTACATATATGATCTAGGATAGCACTTACAGTAAGACTCCCAAAGAAGTGCCTGACTTATAGTAATACAATTATTTTCAATGTTATATCACAGTCACGAAGCTTGAGTTTATGAGAGTACTAGGAACAATAGATTGTGCTGGTACTATTTCGCATTGTCTGTTATGAGTGATAGTAGCGATCCTAGTAGTTAGCAACTATCTATGGATGCATATTCCCTACATATTGAGCTTCGTGACTGTATATATTAGACTGTGGTTATATGATAGGGAAAATTTATTACTCTTTTATAAAGAAATAATTCGAACATAAGTTTATCATCATGACATTGCCAGTATTAGTGATTATGATTAAATTAATAAATGGATCGCATAATAACTTTAGCATAGTTATGTGGAGAGTCAGAAAAAGAAAATAAATAAATAAATATCCAAAACAAGAAAAGATACTAATATTTTTCCACTTTATTTAACTATCGTCTGAGAAATTAAACAAAATTTTGTTCTTTTGCGCTTCTTTGGATTTTAATTTTAATAATAATAACAATAATAATAATAATAATAATAATAATAATAATAATAATAATGATTTATTTAACCTGGTTTTACCTGATGTTTACGTTAATTTGCTTATTTCACTCCACAGGCACTATTATTATGGTAGTACTTTTATGTTTTGTCATACAATAGCAGATAATTCTGAACAAGATTTATTACTTTTTTCTTTGTTCATATTATTAAAGTGTAATTTTTTGTATACGTATTACTTTATCGACAACTTTCAGTAAACAAATTACGCTACCAAAAATGTATACTGCTCATTTGTTTCTTCACGAAGGCTTCACGAGAATATACGATCATATCAAAGACAAGAAGTTCTATTCTGGCAGTGGAATGCATATTCTAGCTCATGAATTCTATTCGATTTGAGACACTGCTTTCTGCTATCTTCCATTTAAATACATTGTAAAGAGAAATTCTGATCCATTAGATTCCTCTAAGTGGAAGCAGGCCTTAAGTCTGTTAGCATAAAACAAAATGGAGCACAAAAATATCGAGTGTCTAAACATTTTAATCACAGTGAAATCAATTAGGATAAGTATGTTCTACTTCATTTTCTCCTTCTTTCTCTTGACATAAATGTCAATTACAGTAAAACTTCCAAAAATGTGTCTGATTAGCAACAATTAAATTTTTATTACTACTTGACAGTGAAAATTTATCCATTTTAAAAATAATTCGAACATGGATTCATCCTTATATTTTCCCCAATATTTGCGATTATAATTAGAATAAATGTAATATGGGTAATTTTGTACAAGAAGAAACAAAACACAACACGAAAATAATTATAATTTAAACTGTTGTAGTTTTCAAATGAACGTCTGGAACTTGGTTTTATTTTCAAACTGCTGGAACTTGGTTTCACATCATTAGTCCTTATGCTTCCCAGTAGAATATATCTTTTCAGTCCTTTTTCCCTGGGTCCAGTCGTCTGCAGTCTAACAGGTGTTACTTGTTGAAGCTACACTCTCTAGGCATAGGTAGCACCCTGTTCCTGAAGACTATTCCCAACATTAGGAAGCATTTGCCAGTCTGTTGCTTATTTTGCACCATCTGAGAGGCACATGTAGCTTGAGATATACCACGGATGTGAGCAACATTATTATTTAAACTTCTTAATCATAATAAAACAGATTTGTTCTAGACAAAACAAAAATACTGTCCAAAAATTAAAAAACATGAGTTTTATAATTCCTTAAATTTCAATAGCTGATAACAGCAAATAAGTACAGTACAATCTCAATTTTACGCAACTTCAATTTAACGCATCCCTACATTTAAGGTTAACAATTTATGATCCCGTAATTATCCCATGTAAGCAAAGAAATACCCATTGGGGTAAAATATTCTTCGTCCTCACAGAAGCAATAAATGAGATTTCTACTCAATATTATTTTTGCTCTTTTAGTGTAGTCTACAATTATTTTGTAACATGCAGGTAAAAGCTCTGCTCATAATCCCATACTACCTTCTCTTGTTCCTCCAGCAACCGGATGAGGGTTTGATTGTCAGTTGCATTATCAGGTTCTTCAGAGCCTGTTGCATCTGTGTCAGCATCATCTCCAGCATCATCAGGTTCAGATATAGAACGGTGCACACCATGTCGTTCCAGAACTGTAGCACACTGGACACCTTGCAAGCCAATATCATCTCCATTCTCACCCGTCATGTATGACACATCCATCTGTAATGACATAACAGAGCAATACTTACAGTTACAAACAACATATTTATTCTCTCTTTCACTTTCACATATAATCTAAATTTAACAGAAGAAATACTGAAATCAGAAGTAAACACTGAAATACTGAAACAATTGTCTTTAGAGACAATTAATATTAGGTACCCTCCACAAAACTGGCTTCATTTATACACCGACTGATCCTTGATCTCCAGAGAACAAGGTGCCGGTGCAGGTGTTACATGCTGTCTCTTCTCACTTTATAGATCTCTTGGATATGGAACAACAAGTTTTGATGGTGAAATCATTGCAATAAGTGAATGTCTCAGGAATCTTCTATGCCACATCAATAAATTTAAAAATGCAGTTATATTGTCAGACTCCAAAGCAGCTATTCTATCAATAGTCTCTAAACACGCACCTTCATCTCAAACAGCAGAAATAACTAAAATTCTCTCTCAATTAATATCACTTAATAAAAGAATTGTATTCCAATGGATACCATCCCATTGTGGTATCCTGGGAAACGAGAATGCAGATGCTTTAGCAAAGAAGAGCAGCACTGCTACTTACAGACCTGTTACTAAATCTACGTATTACTCTGTGAAGAGATTTATTAAATCTACATACTTAGACTTCAACAAACAAAATTTGATAACTCAATCCCAAGGGAAAAAAATGGAACTCTCTGCATCAAAATCCACAGTTAATTCCCGATTTACCACGAAAATCGTCTGTAGCTGCATTTAGATTGGCAAAAGGCCATGATTGTTTGGCCAAACACCTGCATAGAATTGGAATATATCAGTCCCCTAACTGCCCACTGTGCAACTCAAACCAAGAAATGGATTCGGAACACCTCAAAAACTGTGCTTCAGTGGCTGGTCATGATAATATCTTTGAAAAATATTGGAGTGCAAGAGGTCAAATGACTTTATTGTCAAACGCCTGGCATTAAAAAACAACAACAACTTTCACATTGGACTGGCATAAGTTTTGCTGAATGTTTTCATTTCACATTTCTCCATTATTTATCTGTCATGATGTTTTTTTTTAATTGGGTATTTTACGATGCTTTATCAACTGCTGTGATTATCTAGCTTCTGAGTGAGATGAAGGTGATAATTCCAGCATTTGCTCTTAATGGTTTGAGGAAAAAACCTCAACCATATAACTTGTCATAACCAGGATTTGAACCCGGGCCCACACGTTTCATGGTCAGACACAGACTCATGACTCATGATGTTTGTTATACCCTAGTGCTTCTTTTACGTCTCCTGACATTGCTTTAACAGCTTGACGTATGAACTCTTCTTTTTAGTTTCTACATGATAATTCCAAGGTATTTAAAACTTGATACTTTTCGATAATTTTACCTCCTACTCCTAGTTTGCAAACACTTAGTTTTTGTTAGTGAAACTTTTATGATAGTTCACAGTCGATGTTAACTTCAAATACTACAAAATAATAAACAGACCCCTACCTTTTCAGTTGGATCCTCTGGTTGCAGTTGTGCCTCGAGCACATAATCTCTCTCCCGTTCTAGCAAGCTCTGTGGTCGATATTTCTGGTAAAACTCTTTGCTGTCCCAGCTTGAAGCCACTTTGTACTTGAGGGCTTTGTTGTCGCCACTGTCGAGCTCTGGTCTGTATGGGTAGTGCAGGTAGAACAGATCATTGCGGCACATCTTCTTCCTCATGCGACACGGGCCCTCTGTCATGTCCAGCATCCACTTGTCCAGTCTGCACACATTATATTTTTTATTAAAAATGTTTACTTACTCTAAGAGAAATTCTGATACTCTCTGATAGTCAAGCAGCATTAAAAGTGCTTGGATCTCTTTTGGTGATTGGTATGGGAATGCCAGGAGCACCTAAATATACTAGCAAAACACAATTCTGTTGAATTGAAGTGCGTGCCAGGACATTGTGGTGTTCAGGGCAATGAAACAGCCAATCAATTGGCTAAAAATGGTTCTGGATATTACAGAAACATAAAGAATACTGACAATCCACTGATGGATGTAACCATTCAAAAACTCTATTGGCAGGGCCTAAAAAAGCAGATCAAGTTAAGCAGAAAGCAATTATCCTGGACGGCAGAATTACTAACAGGTCATTGTTTATTGTGAGGACATCTCTATAAGATGGGATTATATGTATACAGACACTACATGTCCTAAGGCTGATGAAATAGCCTATCAGATTCTCTGTGAATGTGAAGATTTAACAAATCTAAGAGGCCGCCATTTCGGAATCTACTTTCCAAAGGACATCATGTCTTTCCTGAAGGGGTCAGGATTGCTGGGAGATTAATGTATAGGATAGCACAAACGAACCCGAAAGATTGAAGTGTTAGGGTCATTGATTGAATCCCCTGTTAACAGTACAATAACAATACAATGCCCTAAGAGGAAAACCTCAAATACGAATTTCGCCACATACATTAAAACTATGCAATTTTAAAACGCAAATTACAACAATAAAAAGTGATTAATGATTTGAAAATAGAAGAAGTAACAAAATTATACTAAGAATTGCTTTCATCAATTGATCATTCACCCAAACAATGCTGTAACCAACAAAAAGTAAATTTTACAGGAGAGTAAAAAAAACGCTAAAAATTATCATGTTGTTATACTAAACAATAATTTCAAGTAAATGTAATGGTGCCAACTGTTGATTTAGGTAAAAGCAAAGCTTTCCATCGCATGCAGGACAGACATAACGCAGTTCTATCTTTAGCTCATATTCAACAGAAATATTGGTTACAACACTGTTCTGGTGAATGATTCAATTGTTCCTTAATGGCATACGGATGATATTACTAACAAGGAAACAATATGCTCTGGGATCATTGATTCGGATGGAAGTTAAGAATATTAAAATTAAGTATTGAAAGCGAAATTACACAGTGACCTAAGATGTTGAGTCACTGACAGTGAAAGTTGTGGTCCGTGATCTTCATAGTAAATATAGGCTACTTATCCTTCTCTGCTCTCCATCAGATAGCCATAGTATTAAACGCATACAAATAAGAGTTTTATTTTTTATTTCAGTAGGTTATCTTACGACACTTTATCAACAGCTAAGGATATTTAGCGTCTGAATGAGATGAAGGTGATAATGCCGGTGAAATGAATCTGGGGTCCAACACAGAAAGTTACCCAGCATTTGCTCATATTGGGTTGAGGGAAACCCCCAGAAAAAACATCAACAGGTAACTTGCCCCAACCGGGAATCGAACCCGGGCCACCTGGTTTCGCGGCTAGGTGCGCTAATCGTTACTCCACAGGTGTGGACCACATAAGAGTACTAATAGAGAGGTCCTGAGTTTGAGACTCATTTAGTGTATCCTGTTATATTACTGATATGGTGTATTGTAGTCGGGATATTTAATATTATTATAATGTTCGAGTATTATATTGTCAAGATATGTTTTGCTTCTAATAGGTTCCTTTCCTTTGAAAGCCATAATTTTGGACTTAGCTGTAGAAATTTCCATATTGTACTGTATTTTGTTGCTATTAAATTTAGTGTGTGTGTGTGTGTGTGTGTGTGTGTGTGTTGCTCTTTAGAGTTCGTCCTCAATTTTAGCTAAAACAACTTGATCATCTGCGAAAAGGATTGTGTCTGTTTTCGTATTTATGTTGATCTGAATGTCACATCTTCCTGTCTGTGTTCTCCAGCTGTTTATCAGGAGTTTATGAATTAATTAACTAACTAAAAGATATGGAATGATGGAAATATAATCAAAAGGGTTTATTTTTATTTATTCTTGAAGATTAATTTAAACATGACATAAGAAGAGTTAAATTTAATGAAAGAAAGATACAAAGCAATAATTTTTACCCTCCATTACTGGAGTAATGTAACTAATTTAACTAATAAACACCTGCAGGGCGAGATGGGGCCCCAGAGACCGCGCTCGCGTGTCAGCTCAGTCTCTATCTGCAGCCACTCCTCCAGCACATAGCGCTGCATGTGGGCCTGCAACTGCTGATGCTGCTTGGCTCGTAGCTCCACCAGGTCCCTCACCAGTGCGGCGTGGTTCAGGGTCCACTCTGCAATCTCACCCTGAGGCAGGCTCGAGCACCTTATTCGTATCGTATCCTCCTTCTTTACCTTGGTGCGACTTGCCAGGCGAGTCAGGCCACCTGTCACCTTCTGGATTTTCTGATTATGTGAAAGTAAATAGTGTTAAAATAGATAATTAATCTATTGTAAGACTATGAATGAAATGAAAAGAATTCTGCTCACTAACCAGTAAATCCACAATCTGACCTGTGACAATAAAAACAAATAAGTCCCTATGGTCTATCCAAAATAATTATCACTCTTAAAATAAACAAATGCATGTATTATAATAATCCGTGGCGCTACAGCCCATGAAGGGCCTAGACCGACCAGCCGGCTGCTGGCCTCACGCCCACATGCCGAAGCAGAGGTGGACGATCATCCAACCAGAATGGAGGTATCGTGTGGTTAGCACGATGATCCCCCCAGCCGTTATAGCTGGCATTCGCAACCGGATTTCGCTACCTATCGTAGCTACCCAAGTGCATCATGATGCTGGGAGGGCACCGGTCCCATACACTGGCCGAAATTTCATGAGAAAATTTCTTCCCCCATGAGGACTCGAACCAGCGCGCATTCCGTAATGCGAGTTCTAGGCAGGATGCCTTAGACCGCGACGCCACGGCACGGGACAATGCATGTTTTACAGTTAATAATTATTGGTTGCACACCAAAGCTCCACTATCACTAGCCATGTGCATACCAGGAATAGAGTATCCAAGGAACTGCTTTTTTTATTATTATTTTTACTTGATTATCTAACGACATCAACGACTGGATTATTTAGCATTGATGGAATTTGTGATTGCAAAATGATCTTTGGTGAGATGAGGTCGAGAATTCGCCATAGATTACCTGACATTCGCCTTACAGTTGGGGAAAACCTCGGACCTTCACCTTACAATTAGGGAAAATCTTGGACCCAATGGAGAAAGAGAGACGAAATCTGGGAAGACATATGCCATGGTCGATCGCAGTTGGACAAGACCAAACCAGGAATTATGCAGCAACCTAACAAGACTGTCGGTACATGGTTACCACCACAAGCTGTGCATCAAGCAAGGATACCACGAGCCAGCGGACAATTTCGTGTGCAACCTGTGCGGGAAACTATGTGAACGATACCACTTCTCGATTTGCTCTGCAAGAACACGATCCCTGACAGAGTATAGTAGGGAACAGTAGATAATCCATCACATTAATGCACATTAGTGCGCTTTCATTTATTTATTTAAAACCTCGGACAGTAATCAGCCCAAGTGGGAATCGAAACCCATGCCCGAGAGCAACTCAGGATCAGCAGGCAAATATACTATCGCCTGAGTTACGCTGGTGCCTAGGTACTGTTTTAAATTATTGTTTATTGACATTGTATCAATTGTGATGTTATTTAGCGTCTATGGTATTGGTGATAGCAGGATAGTAGGCTATTTTGGCGAAATCCATTCGAAGATTTAGTATCGGATACCCACTTTACAGTTGGGGAAAATCTCGGAATAAAACGCAATCAGTCTAAACAAGATTTAAACTTATGCCCAAACATAGCTTCAGAACATGAGTATATGTTATTTTGTCACATAGCACAACATAGGCCCAATTCATTACTGTTTGAGAAACAGATGTGCAGTTGCATACGGAAACAATGAAATGTGTATACTCATCTTACTACCCCTATTACTAACGTTTGTACTCACTACTTCCTTAGTCCACTTGGGGCTGAATATATTGCTATGATAATAAAAATATTGAAACACCATCTTTGATTACACTCACAATAGTAGGCCTTAAGTATTCGCCTATGATTTACACAATCATGAAAATTAAATATTCTTATATGAAACTATCTGCTCATAAAATTAAAAACTTCTTGCTAAAACACTCAACATTAATAACAGTTTACAGTACTGAAGTTATTCTTAAATCGAAGCTAATATTTTTATATAAGACATAACACTACATTAAATCACTCATGGTTTATAAAACCAACTGTTAATATCTTTGCCCACACCTTCAGACTGCCTGTTTTCTACCAGCAGCTACAAGACATGCACAGTTGAGTCCCACAAAGTCCAAACCAATTATGCACTCACCGACTGGATCTGGCTTTGCAGTTCCCAAGGCACTCTGTAGGACGCCTTTCTCTCCATGTCCACATAATTGAGCCAGAGTTTATTGGCTGCCTCATATACTTGTTCACGCACGACTGTCAAATCAGGGGCCTTGTTGTTGGGTCCTGAGGGCAATGTCACCTTGAATACTTCTTCAATGGCTGGCTTTTTGGACACATACAGCTCCTCCCATACTCGACGTGCTGCTACTGCCATCAGATTGTGACCCTGATGTGATGTCAGCTTGTCATCACTTTCATCCTGCAACATTACAAAATATTACTGCCCTCTCTTACGATAAAGACAGCTAGACAGTTTTACATAATTATTTCTTCTTTCAAAATAATTTTCGGCGGTGCCCAATAATAAGAAACTGGTCAGTTATAAAAATGCGCTACAATTTCAAAATGGTGTGCATCAGTACATCCAGTGTCTGATTGGCCTTGAATAATTGTAATAAAGGATTTGTTTGTCATCAAAGTTGGCATTCATATACCAACCCCTTCACCTCCAGTAGAGATTTGCTACAAATCTATTGACAAATTTCTCACACTACACTTCAATATCTCTGTTCCCGGAAATGGTGAAAAAAATCTGGTAACCTTATGTTAGGTAGATGTACAGTTACCCTTAAAAGGAATGAGACGACTCTTGGTCGTCGGAAGTTAAAGTTCTACAGCGCGGTTCACTCGATATCGACGTAACGATACATAACATGAGAAATACAGCAAGAATTGTTACGAGGATCACAACAAGGACAAGGACCAAAATAAGAATCACGAAGAAGACAGCCATTTAAGGCCACGATTTCACAACATAGCTAGGGTCACAAGCTATCATTGCTTCTCTGTACCGAATGGCAAATGCCTGCTATGGGATCTACATTCTAGACTGCTGTTGTCACTGTCTTGTCTCGGTAGCTCATATAGTAGCGTGTCGGTTCCACTGCTTAACCGAAACATCTCGTGTTCGATCCCAGGTGAAACTTTTTTTATTGAGGTGTAATTAATTTCTTCAGAGTTCCTAGACTATCTAATTTGTCGAAAAATATGAATAATTTATGCCCAATTTCTGGGTCTTACAAGTGGGCTGAACCTCGTCAAAAAAATAAATCTTACTTGAAAGTTAAGAGTATTTTTCCTCAAACAAAAATCACAAGAAACAAAAAGAGACCTGTCAACTTAAAATCTTGTCCACATGCCATCAGCTTCTATTACAGCTCTAAGTCGGTCCGGCATGGATGTCACGAGATTGTGGAATAAATTCTAATCCCCGGCGAGATCTTCCCAGGTTTCAAGAACTTGATCCCACAATTCGTCTCGATTTCGAGGGCGTCGGTGGGCATAGGTGGCTATGCTTCTCTTTTTCAATTCCGCCCATAAATTTTTGATGACATTCAAATCAGGTGACTGAATTCCTATTCGGCAGCACCTATAATCAATGGCTTGTATGAACATGATAAACAAATCCTGTTTCCAATGTTACTGAACAATTTCAAAATATTAATTTAAAAACTAAAAAAGGGTCGTAAATGCTGTATCTAGTGATTATTTACATTTATGTCTACAAAATGAATCTTGGAAAAACGTTTATGTTACTGGTACTACTGATATTAAGAGTAAATGTATTGTATTTTTCACTTCATTTCAGAATCACTTCAGTGGATGTTCTCCACTCAATGTTGTAAAAAAATTGAAAAGTAAAATCATGTAGATAATGCAAGGGCTTACAAATCTCATGTATTAAAAAGAAGAATCTATATGTAATGAGCTGCAATGTAACTATCCTCATATTCTTAAATACTACAAGAAGTACAGTGTAATTTATCAAAATTTATGAAAGAGGGAAATAGAACACACTTGAATAGAAAAGCACAAAATCCAGATAATGCAATTAAAGATATTCGGAATATTATTAAAGTTAAACTTGTAGATATCCTAAGAAAGAAAATATTTTTTCATTAAAATTAGTGATTATAAAGTAGAGGATCCCAAATCTATTGCAAATTCTTTTAACGTCTTATAGTATATAGTACAGAAATATTATTGACAACTTAAACATTCAAGATTTTGCAAAAGATATTGCAATTAGTTACTTAACACATGCATTTAATAGTTAGTATTAATATATGTAATTAATCAATAACTGCAACAGTGCTTATACATTCAATCATAACATGAATTAAATTGAATGCACATTAAATTAAACACGTAGATAAAATAGTTAAAATCAACTGAAGGAGTGAGAATGAAATAATCCAAAGCCACGCTTTTAACAAAAATTGTTTTGTGCGAGTGCATTTATTACACATATGGGAAAGCTACTAATAAAATATTGTAATAATTACTCAACAAATGACATGGCCTAAGGACTCTAAACCTTTGTAATCGTTTGTCCGTGTGGCTTAGGAATATATTTTTAATTTCATTTTAATGGTTAGTTTTTAATATATATATATATATATATATATATATAATGCATTTACATTGTGTGTGTGTATATAAATGCATTCATTAGATTAATGTTTATAATATTATAACTTGTAATTTTGTAATTTCTGTGATCATTAACACTTAATCTGAGGACTATGTAAAACTCTATTTCAACGTTATTTAGAAAAAAAATCGTTGATATAGACTAAGAATCGAACTCGCTCTCTTCTACACAACACGCAGAGATCTTAGCGTCTGAGCTATTGCAACGACACGAAAGCTTTACTTTCTGTGCGGAGTGTCGATCTAGTCATGAAGGTCCATAGTCGATTTAAATACACGATTTACGTATATATTTATCTCTTATTTACGTAATATTATCATATTTTTTGCAGTTTTTGAAGTGAATTACGGAACGATGCTAGTAACAAACCAAATAGCTTGAATCTAAGTAACTCAATATTCGTTATCTTGTGTATCAGTGCTCTGGTCTCTGATCATGCGCAGTGTTTTACATCTGAGACTTAGGAATATTCAATCGTCTCATTCCTTTTCAGGGAAACTGTACAGTAGTGGCAAAAAAAAACCGGATCGACCCTTGTAGCTGATTTCAGAGCCTTGTTCACTCCAGAGCACGATAGACTGGTAACTAAGACTTCGTGGTTCGAATCCTGCCTGGGAAGGAAACTTTTTTTTGTTCCTTATTCAAATTTATTCCCAATACTTTTCGATTCCAGTGGTATTTTACTACTTAATTAACTTATTATTCCCAGAACATGAATTTCACCAGCAATCGAAAAGTATTGGGAATAAATTTTAATAAGGAATAAAAAAAAGTTTCCTTCCCAGGCACGATTTGAACTATGAAAGTCTTAGTTACCAGTCTATCGTGCTCTGGATTAAACAAGGCTATGAAATTAGCTACAAGGGTAGGTCCGGTTTTTTTTGCCACTACTGTATAAATAAATGTGAAACTGTACCATCTGTGGGTTGACATGCCAGGTGGTACGGATGTTGGAGTCCAACATGATGCGCATGTCAGCTGTCAGCTGCAGCAGGCAGTATGTGAGGCATCCCACAAAATCTAATTCGTGGTTACCCGCACCAAACAGCAGCAATCTGTGAGTTGTCAACTTGTGCAGAGCCTCTAGCACTGCCATTTGGTCGGCAATGTTGTCAGTTGAGCGTGATAGCAGGAACAGAGTTGTGCGATTCAGGCAGTGGTACAGACCTGGTAACACAAGTACACAATAGTGCAATCACCGAGTATCCCACTCATTAAATTTAACTATCATTTCATATTTTGTAGTCTTTATCATCCTTTTGACTGTACATAAGCTAATGTTTAAATTGTGCTATAAAAAGAGGGCAAACAAAGTTTTTAACATAAATTCGCATGAAATTGTTTTATAATGAATAAATTTATTTACATTTTGTTAGTATTAGGTCTAATACATTAAGTGTGAATTGTTTTAATTAATTTTTATAGCTTCAATATATTTGTATTTTCAAATGACGAACCCTATTGTTTTAATAAATTAATTTAGTTACATTCATTTACTATTAATATATCATATGTGAATTGTTTCAATTAATTTTTACTGTTTCAAATAACTTTATTTATATTTGTGTTTTTCAAATATATCATATGTGAAGAAGTCTATTACTTGCATGTCTAATGGCCTAATAAACTGAATTGAATATCACAAATAATTGAATTGAATATCACAAATAATAAAAAGAGTCTTTCTCAACAGTATAGTAACTATGTAAGCACTTCGATTCTTTCCTCTAAGATTTTGTGAAATGTCTAATCTATGTAATATCAGTAAACAATGTAGAGGAATTTATAGCAGGAATCTTAGCTTTTTGTAATGATACTGGAACAAAATCAATTATCTTTGAACAGTTGATGGTGTGATGCCGGAATGTGTGCAATGAGTTGAATGGTTGCTATTTTTATAATCTTCAAACTATACAATTTGTAATAGATTTGTTTCTGCAGCAGTTTCCAACAGATTGCAAATATACCATTGAAAACTGCTGCAGAAACAAATCTTATGTTACAATTAGTAACCATTAAAACACAGTTAATAAATTATGATCTAAATCAAGTTATTAGGTTTTTAAAGGTGGGAATAATGATCAATTTAAATGGGGTCTAAAGTCAAATTATAAGAGCGTCTACAAAAGGTGTATCTGTAATGAACGTACAGTAATTGTGGCACCAGATACAAAAATTGTGAGGTCCACATTACATGGATGTAAATGTTGGCAATCAAATACAATACAATACAATTAATAAATTAAGAATGTAGTCTTAATAAAAATTATCACCTGTCTCCTCACATTCCACTATGTAAACAAACAAGAGAGTGCTTAATGTCTAGGTGTAATATGATGCTTCTCAGAACATGTATCATCGAACTGAAGAGCCACAGATAAGGATTCAATGACAAAATTTGTTTCTTTAGACACTTACTCCCCTGAGTTTGTAAGAAACTCATATGAATCTCTTGTATAAATTAAAATAATGTAACAAAAGAAACTACATCTCGTACCTTCCAGTGGAAACTGTCCAGGTGGCCGTCGCTTTGCTTGTGAAATCAGCTTCACTACAAAGTCAAATACTTCGTGCGGATCCTTTGCAAATGTACCTAATAAGAAATAAAGACATTTAAGACATGAATTGCACCATCATACTTATAAATAGTTTCAAAGGTTTTTTTGCGTGGTTATTTAACGGCGCTCTATGATCTACTAGGTTATTTAGCGTCAATGGGAATGGTAATAGTGAGATGGTATTTGGCAAAATGAGGCCGAGGATTCACTACAGATTACCTGACATTCGCCTTATGGTTGGGGAAAGCCTCGGAAAAAACCCAATCAGGTAATCAGCTAAGTGGGAATTGAACCCGTGCCTGAGTGCAATTTCGGATTGGCAGACAAGCGCCTTAACCAACTGAGCTACGCAGGAGAAAGGTTATTATACTACAATGCTGTGATATTGCAGTCAAGATGTGATGAAGTTATGATGTTGAAGATAGTTAATGACAATGGATCAGAAAGCCAATGGACACAAAATGTAACAAATAGAGGGTGATTATGTTCAAAAGTTTATTTTGCTTCAGATTGTTGTACACGATGAAACAAATCAATTCATTTTTACTTACTGATTCTCTCACATATATTTCTGCTAACCAAAATAATGGGTTGTAACAAGACAAAAAAAAAAAGATTTCTACCTACTCACTGAAAGGCATAAATGTGTATTCTGAGACAGTCTGAGTTTTATTTTTCTTTCCATAAGCACAGAAAGAAGAGGCTGCTAAGAATCATTAAACCAAAAGTGGACAACATTAAAAAATCTTATTTTAAATAAACACTCCTCCTAATGTGATCAGCACCATATTACATTACAGACAATAGTGGCAGTTAATCTGTTTAATTATTTTACTGAAAACATTACCTTGCCAGAGCTTGTCAACGATGCGTGAAGCCAGGTAACAAACATTAGGCGCAATGTATTGGGGACTGCCCCCAGGCACCACAGGCAGTGCAGCCTGTTCGCCAATCAGCACATCAGCTGCTAGAAGATGCTCCATCAGTGTGCCCAGAACTTCTGTCTGGAAACGGGTTTGCTGTGCCATGCTCGCTGTATCAGGGGATGCATCCAATACCAGATCAATGGCAGGTGGACCTTTCCCCGACACAGGAAGTGACAGAGAGTCCACCACGATCACACGCAGGAAGTCCATCACGAACTTGCGCGCGGGATGGCTGCTCAGACCTGCGTCCTTGGAGGGGGAGCGCACGAGCACAGCAGTCTCCGAGCCTGGATATGTCTGCCACCAACACAACTTGTTACACTCAATTCGAATTAATAAAACTCGGAAATGCAAGGACAGAGGGGCAATGATGAAGAGCAGAAAGGAAGGTGAAGTGCAGTCACTGACCTTGATCTCGTCACCGGGAGTCGAAGCACCACTGCCTGCTTCACTTCCCGGTTGCCGTGGAAACAGTGTGCCTGCCAGAGCTCCCAGCACATCGCCCCCCATGAACACTGGCATGAAGTCAGCCATGTTGTGGTACAGGAAGAACAGGAACTGGATAATAGTGACAGGATAGTCTCGGAGCCATTCTGGCAGACTATCAGGACTCTTTCCCTCCTGGTTCAACATGGCACGCACCATGGCTAACAACGCCATCACTGCCTGAAACATTAACATAGTTCTTGGATTCGAAAATACTGAATAATACACGTAAACGTACAATTTCACAAAACGTATGCATATGATCGCATGAAAATTCTCACACAATAAAAGAAACACACGCCAAGAAAATTGGTGTATGGATTGCAGTATCATGGTTGCAAATCAATGAAACGATTATTTTCACAGTCACAGTTGATTCCGAAGTATTCTGCACACATATTGTTTCCGTTCATGGTGGAATCTAATGAAACAAGAGAGTAGGCCTACTATGCTGAATTTCAGATAATAAAAATATTCAGGTAAACAAAAGGGTGAAGTTTTGCCACCTCCCACACCATTGTACCACGTAACGGATATACTCCTATTGGCTAGTGATGATAGTGACGATATATGCTCTAGAAATTAATTCGCAGTTTCTTATGATATGTTCATCATGACTGATGATTTAGACAGAAGTGGAGTAAGTTAAAATCATGAACCGAGATTCGTGGTACATTTAGAATGCAGATATGGGTTACCACAATCCATAGTTTAAACTAGGCGGGATTTCGTTAGCCTGTAATGTTGCATTTCATGGAGCTAGAACTTGCGTCACAACCTAACATAACCTGTATCATTTCGCATGTAATGCCGAAACTTGTCTCGCTCTTTTGTAATCATACAAAGTTATATCTTCTGTACGTGAATGTAAACATTATTAATATTATACTGAACACAAACACAAATGAACAGAAACAATGCTACTGTATTAGAGAGATCGGAATGTTTTGCTGTAGCATGGTAGCACAGTACCTGGACATATATTGTGATGGTAGACCCTGCACAGGTAACATCATTAAGATGACTATGTAAGTAATACAATTTTATTTTCATAATATTATCAAATGTTTATTTACCTCCACATCATTTTTATGTGGAAAAATCGGATAAATCATCAACAGTATTATAAAATGCATTATAGAATTCAATGCCTGTCTTCATACTAACAGAAACAAATTTCCATATTAACAGACTACCAAACGCACGTGGAGGGTTATCATGTTACATATAACAGCGGCATAATACATTTTGCATCAAATGCTTGTTTACCTGAATATTTTTTATCTGGACTTCAGTATAATGCCTTTCCTCAACAGGGAATAGTCTAACATGTGCAAAGGAGTGAATCTTTGTGGGAGACATTTTTATAATCTCCTGTGATATTGGTAAGTGAAAATTAAAACACTTATTTTGTTTCCCACTAATTTGCATTGAGAACAACTATACCAATCACTTGGAGTAAAGTGCAGGATTGATTTAGATAGTAAATGTTCTTAATTTTATACGATTTCCTTCGATTTTCTAAGCCTCTAACACATAAGTTAGAACAGCATCCATCTCTATTTGGAAAACTACCGGTACTGCTTGTAACACAAACATTCAGTCACTCAACTGTTAACTGTGAAGTGTATAGAAGCTGCTTACCTCTGGGCACAGGGAGACTCTACCCGCCACACTGGTCACGGACTGACTTGCTGGAACACCAAACATGAAGTTCCACACACTGTCCAGATCCAGTTTAGAGGAATCGGCTGGAAGTAGTTTAACAGGTTGCCCCATCATGAGTGCCATCAGCAAGAAGTACACTTCAGGAACATCAATGTGCTGCGGCAGGAGCCAATTAAGTCTCTGGAAGCCAGGCAAGTACAGGGCCTCAGACTTGATCTCTCGCACACCACCAGGGGTCTTAGGAGTCGAAGTTCCCAGTTGATAACCTGTAACAGAAACAGTAACAAGTAAATATGCGAATTATCAGATTAACACACAAAAAATAAATAAATACATAAATCACTATCCCTGTTATACACTTCTGTTAACATCATACCCACTACAAGTTGAGGATGGAGGCGTGAGTGTATTTCTCAGATCTGACCTTAATTAAAAAAATAATTGATCTTCCACATTTTTACAAAGACAGGGATTTAGAAATTTATGCTGTTGAATTAGAAAATGAAACATATAATTTCATTATAATATGTCTGTATAGAGCACCATCTGGAGACTACGAAAATTTTATTCATTTATTGGAAAAGACACTAGAATACTTACAGTAACTGAAACGTGAATGCATTATTTGCGGAGACATCAATGTCGATTATCTAACAGAAAGCAAGAGGAAGATCAACTAAATTCATTGTTAGCATTTTTCAATTTAATTTACACAGTAAACTTTCCGACCATAATTACATGGCTTTCAGTATATTTTTTCATTAATAATCTTCCTCGTATGTAATCGTGAAAACTTTGTAACTAATTCAACAGTTCATAGCATAAATACACGTCAAAAAAATGACTTTCATATTCCATCGGCAAGTCTATCGTGCTATCAAAAAGGAGTGCGTTATATGGCAGTAAATATTTTTAATAGCCTCCCTATTGATATAAAAAATGAAACTCAAAACATAAGATTATTTAGGGCCAAATTAAAGAAGTACCTAATTTCTCACGCCTTCTATTCTATAGGTGAATTCATAACATTCAATAACACTTCATGAAATTGATACTAAAACTTTGTGTTGTACTAGTAGACTATATTGTAAACTTCTTCTGTATATATTTCATCTAGACTGTGACTATAAATTAAGACTTTATAATAGTATTAAGTTTTTTGACTTGATCCATATGAAGCAATGTATGAATACCATGGAATGTTAATAAATACAATACAATACTACACTATCTATGTGACCAGAACAAGAATTCCAATGTTTCTTGCTTACTACGTAAATAACAACAACAGGAGAAATGAGAAGTCAGAAGCTTCAAGGCTGGAAATTCAAAGTGTGGTGTCAACATTGTAAACATATGAAGTCTAAACCTGTGTCATGGTAGACATGATATTCTTACTGGCTCCAACTTTGGTGATGACGTTAAATTTGCACATCTTAAATGCACGGTTCTGATAAGGAAGAGAAAAATGAATTGGCTGGGTCACTGGCTGAGAATAAACTGCCTACTGAAGCATGCATTGGAAGAAATGGTGAACGAGAAAAGAGTTTGGGGCAGAAGAAGATATCAGATAATAGACGACATTAAGATATATAGATCACATGCGGAGACAAAGTGGATGACAGGAAATAGGAAAGATTGGAGAAAGCTGGATTTGCAGTAAAAGACTGCCCTTGGACAGAACACTATGAATGGATGAAAATGCAGGGTTAAGTTACATTGAACACTGTCTTGTTATCTAAGACACGTAAAGTAATTACCCAGAACAACAGCCATCTTATTCTGAAGAACGAGTTCAGTGTCTCGCAGCCATCCTCCATTGCTGGAGCCCTCCCGAAACTTCTGCAACAGAGGCGGGCAGGAACATAGCACCACCAGGATCCTCAGCCCCCACACAACGGTAGTGGGGTGAAGGTGTCCTTGTAAGAAGAGTAGGACCCAATCCAGGCCCAGCACCTGCGTCACTTCGTCACAGAACCTGATGGAAGAAACAGCGATATAATTAAAATGATTTGCAAACCTCACATATAAGTTCAGCTTGCAGACAAAGAACAGTATTATCCAGAAACTGCATACTTACATGTTTGACAATATAACATACTCAAGCAATGATAGCAATCTGGACCTGCGTCATTATCTCAGTCTGGTATAGACACTCAGCAATGTAACTAACACAGTCAAACAATAGTAGCACCCACAGCTTGTAACATCTACACTCAACAATGAACTGTCATACTGACCCGAATCTAGTACAATGTTTTTGCGTAAAAACAGCCATGTGGAAACTGTTCTCATATTATAATCGCAGCCTAAAGTCTACTTTAAAGGAAACCTGTACTGTTACCAAACGTAATTCTAAATCATCTGTCTATTACATTTTTATAAAGGAACTAAAATCAACTTAAAAACAAATTTCAAGTCCACATATGAATCAATAAAACGAGTCATAAAAAGAATAAGTAACAGCGAACATGCAAAACATCAAAATTCAAAATGGAAAGAATCATTCAAAGATCCAAAACTAATTCCTGATCTACCTCGAAAATCTGCCATGGCCATGTTTAGATTGATTACTGGTAATGATTGCCTCAGTAAACACCTCTATCATATTGGAGTACTGAATTCACCTAAATGCTTACTGTACACCAGAGAAGAGGACATGGATTTATTGGGTTATTTTACGACACTGTATAAACATCTAGGTTATTTAGCATCTGAATGAAATGAAGGTGATAATGCCGATGAAATGAGTCTGGGGTCCAGCACCGAAAGTTACCCAGCATTTGCTCCTATTGGGTTGAGGGAAAACCCCGGAAAAAACCTCAACCAGGTAACTTTCCCTGACCGGGATTCGAACCCGGGCCACCTGGTTTCGCGGCCAGATGCGCTGACCGTTACTCCACAGGTGTGAACCGAGGACATGGAGATGGAGCACCTGGCATCAAAATATTGGGAAGCAAGAAGGATGATGACTTCATTGTTAAATCCAGAGCATTAGATACACACACACACACACGCACACACACATTTTTATACATAGTCGTAAACATAATATGTCAAAAAATCGACTTAATATATTAAAAAGTAAAGAAGTGTGAACTTCTCAACAGGATGGTTGCTCCAACTGTCCCCCCTCCCGTGGACACCCCTGATTCGAAAATGTACTCAGTAACAAATACTGCAATGGTCAGGAAACAGGAAATGCACTGCCATGGTATGTCCTTATGAGACACAATGAATAATATCGAAATCATTTGTTACAGTTTGCTACGAGCATGGCACACACCCTTGGTTGGCATGGTTCCTGGCTGTGAACAGCAGGGAATGCAACAGTTGTAGGCACCGATTCCTGAGCACAATATTGCTGCCAGAGTCACTCTCCCGCTCTCCTTTCTCTTCTCCCTCAGTCTGTTCACTCTGCATGATGCTGGAACTAGGAGCAGTTTCCAACAGAGCCAAGTTCTTCTCACTGGAGTTCGGAAATGTGGCTGCAATGAACTGTCCAAATCTGAAACAGATCATAGTGTTCCAAAATTTCTTTATCAAACATTCAGTCTTTAAATTGTGTACTTGTGCAATTTTTGAGAATTATCAGCCAAATTTATTTTTTAAATAATACGAAATTATGAAAATCCTATTAAAAAAGATCAGTTCACAGGCTCTGAAGATTTGTTCCGATATCTTAGGTACACAGGGTGCCATCAGAAACAACTAGATGATGCAAAATTTGAAAATTTACACATAAATTGACAAATAAATATTTGGCACTTACGTGAAAGCAAGCTACAAAAGAAAGTATGCTCTATCAACATTTTAACATAACTTTACACAGGAAATCTTCAATATCTTCACTAAGCTTCCGACAAATATCAGCATCGAGTCCATTTACTCAGCATGTTCTGTGGAATTCGTGGAATTTCACCTCGAATACTATCCTTCAAATCCTGGATAATGTGATTTCTTCTTTGTCTCCCTCTACAGTATATATTAATTAGACTTCAACAATCTGTTACAGTCTTTAGTCAATCTATACCTCTTCTTAATCTTTCTACATATTTTCTTCATCTTGTACAGTCAGTTTGAGTATTCATTCATTCATTCATTCATTCATTCATTCATTCATTCATTCATTCATTCATTCATTCATTCATTCATTCATTATGTGTTCTGCCCAAAGCCAAACCCAGCATTCTCCAGTCTTTCCTATTTTCTGCCTTCCTCTTTGTCTCCTTATAAGATCCATATCTCTTAATGTCGTCTTTCATCTGATATCTTCTTCTGCCCCAAACTATTCTACCATTCAACATTCCTTTCGGTGCATCTTTCAGTAGGCAGTTTCTTCTCAGTCAGTGACCTAACCAATTCCTTTTCGTCTTCCTGATCAGTTTCAGCATCATTCTTTCTTCATCCACTCTTTCCAACACAGCTTCACTTCTTATTCTGTCTGTCCACTTCACACGTTCCATTCTTCTCCATAACCACATTTCAAATGCTTCTATTTGCTTGTCTTCACTTCGTTGTAATGCCCTTTTCCAGAGGTCCGCAGAAGATGTTCCTTTTTTTATTAAAAGCTTCCTTTGCCATTGCTATCCTCCTTTTGACTTCCTGGCAGCAGCTCACATTACTGCTTATAGTATACCCCAAGTATCTGAAGCTGTCCACTTGCTCTACTGCCTCATTTAGAATTCGCAAGTATACCTTCTTTATTTTTCTTCCTATGACCATATGAAAAAAAAAAAATTAAACTTGACATTTCAAGAGGGTCCATTCTTCAAATTTGTTTCTTTTAATGTCTATAAACTTTAAACTCAGTTTTTGTAATACATCTTCATTTCTTCAAAGGCCCAACAGCATATACAATGATACAAGAATAGAAAGTGTGAAGAATTGAATCATAAAATTAATTACACTAACAACTTGTGTGCTACACTTACATTAACAGATCCGAGGCTCGGGGCTGTCCCCCCAGCAGCACACCTAGAAGTGACATTAGCACCTGTCTAGTGGGGCCACTGTTCACGTCTGCCAGAATCAACAGAAGCCTCTGCACCAGACCGAGTTCACGCACAATCCGCAGGTTGGTACGCTTCTCACTCGACTCAGCCACCAGCTCATACAGATGTTCAAACAGTGAACGCTGCAGTTCTCCAGGAGCCTCATGCCACACCTGCATGCATATAAAGTATCTGCACTTGGCTGCCATGTTGGAAAACCACAAGAAATAAAATATTAAACTACAGAACTTAGAATAATACTTTCATTATTAGACATATGGTACATTCTGTAAACACGAAAAATCTTCAATGCGAACTGTTCTCATTTTACCAGTTTTCAACACCATTTCTTTATACTTCACCCCATAACCTAAAAAAAATGCATTTTTGAATCACGAAATAATGTGAATTTGTATAATAATGTGAAAAAAATATAATTCAAGTTTTAAAACGAATTCAAGGAATACTAGTTTCTTTCGCGAAATCTTAACAATAACGTATTTTCATGTAATATTTTCATAATTACAGTTTTTTTTTTCGATGACACATTTCGAGTCACAATTTTGTCAACAAATGAACAGAACTGTATATTAAAATCTACAGTATATGAATTGAAAAATTGAAAATTGATGCTGAAAATACTGCATACACCACTCTTATTGTGTTGTAATATCTTAAGCCAAAATTATATAACTTGCATAGAAATAAATTAAAATAACATCGCCAAATTGGCAATAACACCAAAATCTTTTCATTTTAAAACGAATTTCCCTTAAAAATAAAACCACTTTTGCAGGACTCGACTTATATCATGTAGATTGATATCTGTTCTAGAAAATAAGAAAGACTGAGAAATTAAAAAAATATATTATATAAGTAATTTAAATATGTCGAAAAATGTATGATCTTTTTTTTATTGGGTTATTTTACGACGCTGTATCAACTTCTAGGTTATTTAGCGTCTGAATGATATGAAGGTGATAATGCCGGTGAAATGAGTCTGGGGTCCAGCACCGAAAGTTACCCAGCACTTGCTCGTATTGGGTTGAGGGAAAACCCCGGAAAAAACCTCAACCAAGTAACTTGTCCCAACCGGGATTCGAACCCGGGCCACCTGGTTTCACAGCCAGACGCGCTGACCGTTACTCCACAGGTGTGGACTGTATGATCTTTCTAATAAGCCACTTTTGCCTTCTCAATTTGTAGGGGGTCTCACGATACAGCAGAGTATTGCACACCTAAATAAAAGTTCTCCCCAAACTGAAATTGATGGCATCATTACTGCCAGATCATGTACTCCACTGAAATACTGAAAGCAAGTACAAAATATTTTATTACTAAAACATTTTTACGGAAAGCAGACCTCACTCATATGTTAAAATACAATCCCTGGAAGAGCTCTGCTCTACACTCCACTCCTCTCCCAAACCCAATTCCTGCTTTCTCTGTTAAGTCACAATCAATCACACAAGCTGTGGACGAGTGTCCTTTGCACACTTACCTCTATGTCACAAAGTAAGTTTTGAAAGAGTTTCATCTACCATGCTCACAAAGTAAGTTTTGAAAGAGTTTCATCTCCCATGCTCACCTCTATGTCACAAAGCAAGTCTTGGAATGCCGTGGTATTTGGGATGGAAGAACTTTCTCTGCCACTGTCCACTGTTCCAACGAGACTGAATGTGAGATGCAGTATGTGGCTGTTGAGTAAAGGACGTTTCCTCCTTAAAAGCATTGCAAGTGTCTGGTATCCTCTCCGCCTGTCCATCTCCAATTGCACTGTACGATTCGTCCGCACAACACACACAAGAGCCTTCACTGCTGCATACAAACTCTCAACATCCTGTGCCATTGCAATAAGACCTGCAACATTGAAAAATGAAAGAAAAATTCTGAATTATTGTAGACTATGTGAGAAATGTGTTTATAGTTTTTAATTAGTTATTTTATGACACTTTATCAACTGCTATGGTTAACTAGCGTCTGAGTGACATGAAGGTGATAATTCCAGCGAAATGAGCCCAGGGACCAACGCTGAAAGTTATCCAGAATTTGCTCTTAATGGGTTGAGGGGAAAACCTCAAACAGGTAACTCGTCCCAACCAGGATTTGAACCAAGGACGGCTCGTTTCAAAGGCAGACATGCTAATCATTACTCCACAGCAGTGGACGACTTTATAGTTATACATATATTTATAAATTAGTTTTGAACAAAGAAAAATATATATAGCCTACAGTACATCTTGATTAGGCACAACTATTAATACTATATCACTTCGGAATATAAATTATATAATATGCTTTCACGTGTTAGTTAAATAGGTTACCTTATTGACTAGTTTCAGCCTGCGGGCTATCTGTTCCTTGGGTTATTCACATGAATATTTATTATTATTTTTGCATTGATTTCCTTTAAATTAGCGCGAAGACCACCCAGTTCTGAAGATACCTCACAGACTGAAACTAGTCAACAAGGTAACCTAGTTAATTAACACGTGAAAGCATATTATATACTTTATATTCCGAAAGAAATGAAACTATCTAAAAAGTTTACAACGATTTGATGCTGGATTTACTTTAATCTTCAAATGAAAAGAAAACCTCACATTGTGAACATACAACCATCGGCCTATTACAGTTCTTACTAAAACGCGAAAATAAATCCAACTTTGGAAACATTGCACTGCTAGAAATAATTCATGTAAAGTCCTTCCTAACATTAAACTGATAAATTTTCTTCATGTACCACCATGTTGGGTTCTCTCACATAAAAAATAAAATGAATCAGGTGAAGGGAGGTACTATGTAAGTGCGTATATTTGAAAAAATGACTCCAAAGCAGCTATTCTATCAATAGTCTCTAAACACACATCTTCATCTCAAACAGAAATAACTAAAATGCTCTCTCAATTAATATCACTCAATAAAAGAATTGTATTCCAATGGATACCATCTCATTGTGGAATCCTGGGAAACGAGAATGCGGATGCTTTAGCAAAGGAGGGTAGCACTGCTACTTACAGACCTGTTATTAAGTCTACGTATTACTCTGTGAAAAGATTTATTGAATCTACATACTTAGACTTCAACAAACAAAATTTGATAACACAATCTCAAGGGAAAAAATGAAACTCTCTGCATCATAATCCACAGTTAATTCCCGATTTACCACGAAAATAGTCTGTAGCTGCATTTAGATTGGCAACAGGCCATGACTGTTTGGCCAAACACCTGCATAGAATTGGAATATATCAGTCCCCTAACTGCCCATTGTGCAACTCAAACCAAGCAATGGATTCGGAACAGCTCAAAATCTGTGCTTCATTGGCTGACCATGATAATATCTTTGAAAAATATTGGAGTGCAAGAGGTCAAATGACTTTACTGCCAAACGCCTGGCATTAGAAAACAACACCAACATATTTGAAAAAAAATATATATATATGTACTATACACGTGAGTACATTTGAAAGAAAGATTCTTAGGCAAATCTTTGGACCAGTTAGAGGAAACGGAACATGGAGAAGAAGATATAATTTCGAACTGTACAGATTATATAATGAGCCGGACATTATTAAATTCATAAAAATAAGAAGATTGAACTGGGCCAGGCATGTTGTGAGAATGCAAGATGATAGGGTTGCGAAGAGAGTTTTTAAATTTATTCCGATGGAAAGAAGGAAGGTTGGGAGACCGAGATTGAGATGGGAAGACTGTGTGATGGATGACATCAAGACTTTGGGTGTTAGAAATTGGAGAAGTTTGGCATTGGATAGGGAGGAATGGCGAAAACTTCTGAAGAAGGCCTCGGCCCATGAAGGACTGTCGTGCCATTGATGATGATGATGATGATGATGATGATGATGATGATGATGATGATGCTACACGTGAAGTTGCTGCTGCTAATGTGTTACCTTTACTTTTGTTGGTACTGGTGGATGTATTCTAGAAATGACTCAATTTTGAATTCATTTAAAATATCTATATTCCTTTTCGGATCCCACTTCCTAGATCTTGCTGTTCTGCACATGAATCGCATTCCAGAAGCTGTTATTCTGCTCCCATCATTTTTCCTTAACGTCCATGCTTCACTGGCATAGCTTGTACCATGCTAAGGTGTTGTGCAGGCGTATTCAATTTTCTAGTATCTCTGCTATTTATTGCAGTGCAATGAGCAAATGGCATCATCAATTGCTCAACATTACATATCAACCAACTTATGAAACTACGAAACGTATGACTTTACTGTGACTTACCCAGCAGCACAGAGCAACCTCCAACGTTCTCGATCATCTTGGCAACAGGTCTCGGTGAAAACACTCGCACTCCCAGGTAACCAATGACAACACCTCCAAGGGAGCGTGCAGGGCCACCCAGGTGCCCTGCAGAGTTGTGCAGAATGCGTATTGGGGTGGCGTTCTCATGTGATGACATCCCCAGCTGCTTGGCAATGGCCTTATTGTCAGCACGGCTGTATACCTTGCGAATCTTGGCCAGTGTCAGCTGTGACACCGCCTTTGCATTCAGACCAAATATCACCTTCTCCTCCGAAACAAGAGATGGAAGAGGCTCTGTACCTGAACATACAATGCAATTTTTAATAAAGAAAACTGCCAAAATAAAAGTGCAATGAACGGAACACAATGATAAACTGAGTTGTAGTAGTGGCAGTGAAACTAATAGCTCAAGTTCATCACCACTGCAAGGATCAATGAAGGGTGGGCAAAGCAGTGAAAAAGAGTGTAAAAGGGCCGTAGTTTTTAATCTTCGCGAGTTAAGCAATTTCCCAGGTTATTATATGAAAAATCAGACGATGTTATTCGCCAGATTTTTTTTTTAACAGCAATAAACTTTCCTCAGACATTTGTGCATAGTGCTGCCTCCTCCCACTCCCCTAACATTTCAAAGAAGTGTCTGCTTATGACCAGTGCAAAGCTTTTCCCCACACAAACAACAAATCAATAACACACATGTCCATTTTGGGTCGTATGAATGCGTAACAGTATTTCAGACATACAGTAGCGTGCAAATTAATCCGAACACGACATATTTTTACATTTTCTGTCATTGTTGGCCTCACAGCTGCTCATACCGCTTTAGTAGTACGTGTAATTCCATTGTTGAAGGTCTGTCATTATTTTTTTTATAATATGTGACATTTTGCCTGTTGTTTTGTACTTAAAAGCATTTCAGTTGTGTTGAAGACTTAATACTGCAATCCTGTGTACATTCTGTCATCTTCACAAATGGATACAACTCCACGAAAACGGTCTAAAATTATAACATTAGCATAGCATTCTTCTATGACACAGAGGCAAATTGCTGCAGAATGTCACATCGGTTTGGCTACTGTTAATTCGATCATAAAACGATACAGGGAGACTAGATCCATCACACCCCAGAAAAAAGGAAACTGTGGCCAGAAAAGGAAGACTTCACCTGAAGATGATCGTTTAATTGTCAGGAAAAGTAAATTAAATCCTAGACTAACTGCTGTCGACTTAACCCACGAGTTAATGGCTACCACTGGGGCGAATATTCACGTCACAACAGTGCGGCATAGGCTTTTGGAAGCTGAACGAAGGGCTCGTAAGCCTATTAAGAAGCAACTGCTAACCCCTGTTATGTGCAAAAAACGCTTAATGTGGGCAAAATTACATCAACACTGGACAGTGAATGACTGGAAGAATGTACTTTTTTCCGATGAGTCTCATTTCGAGGTCCACGGCCACCATGTTTCTTACGTACGGAAAGGATCCAAAAAGGTAACAGCAGCTCATCTCCAACAAGCACCCAAATACCCCCCTAAAGTAATGTTTTGGGGTTGTTTTACACATGAAGGGCCTGGAGCATTAATACCTATCAAGGGAATGATGAATTCTGACAAATATATTCACTTATTGGAAACCAGAATCGTACCCCAGCTGCAAAAATCATTTCCGGATGGCAGAGGTGTGTTCCAACAAGAATTGGCACCATGCCATACGTCTCGAGAAACTACAGAATTCTTCAACAAGAAGAATATTCAGGTACTCCCCTGGCCAGGCAACTCACCCGACATCAACCCCATTGAGAACTTGTGGTCAATTTGCAAAAGAAGAATGCAAAAAATGGATTGTTCTACAAAAGAGAAGATGATTTCTGCCCTCATTGGTGTATGGTTTCGCGATGAAGAAATGAAGAATATTTGTGGGAAATTAGTGGAATCCATGCCAAATCGTCTCAGAGCTGTTATTAGGAACAAGGGAGGCCACATAGTTTACTGAGGTATGTCTTAGATCCTTTTTTTATCCTGTTTGAGTGTTTTTGCATAAGTAATTACGTTGTTCGGATTAATTTTCACGCTACTGTATTATTAAACAAAAATTGAGAATTACGAACATTCCTAATTTTTTCTGCTACCACTCACTCACCATTTAACTCTGGAGCCTGTAGGCTTCCCATGTATTGGGGACCCAACTGGTACAACGTCGCCACAACTTGAGGATTCAACACCTCCTCCACCAGATGGCAGGGTCCTTGCTTCCAAGCAAGGCGAGAATAACGACGCCAAGCAGGGGGTGTTCCAATAAACCCGTACACTGACGAGGCAACAGTAAGGTTGGCTGCTCCACCACCAGGGTTTTGTGAGATGTAATGTAGCTACAATACAAACACCACAAAGTCAAGCTTCTGCTAGACATAGCGTAACTACAAGACAACACAACACAAGACAAGACAAACTTCTACAAGACGCAGAGTGACTACAGCACAACACAAAGTCAATTCAAGCTCTTGCCTGACGTAGTGTCACTACAATAAAACGCAAAGTTAAGTTTCTACTACAATGTACAAAGTATAAATCAATACAAAGTCAAGCTTCCACTACACGTAGTGCAAATACAACACAAATCAAATCTTTGCTAAAGGTAGTTTAACCATAGTCTAGTACATACAGTCACGAAGCTTGAGGTAATGGGAGTACCCGTACTAGAAACAGTAGACTGTGCAGGCACTATTTCGCATTGTCTGTAATGAGGCGATAGTAGCGATCCTAGTGGTTAGCAAGTATCTATGGATGCATATTCTCTATATATTGAGCTTCGTGACTATATATTAGACTGTGGTTTAACTATGACACAACACAAACAAAATCACGCCTCTAGAAGACGAAGTCAAGTTTCTGAACGATACAGTACAACTACAACATAAGCATTTGCGAGATTTAACACAAAGGCTACAAACACAAGCTTCTACAATATGTAATATAAATACAACATAAAATAAAACGAAAGACAAGCTTCTGTGAGAATAATGCAAGTAAAAAACAAAACCAAGTTTCTATAAGATACTGTGCAACTGAAAAATAAAATCAACATAAGAGACTGTGCAACTGCAAAATAAAATCAATATAAAATACTGTGCAACTGCAAAATAAAATCAATCTCTGTGGGATGTAATGTAGTGAAACAATAATACACGAAATCAAATTTTGTGAGACGTATTGCAACTACAATGCAAAGTCAAGCTTCTGCGAGATGTAATGTAACTACAACACAACACACAACAAGGCACTCTATTAATTGATTTGCCTACCTTCTGTGTATGGACATGCTTTCCATCCACGTAGAGAGAGAAAGACGAGTTCTTGAGAACTGCTCTGTTGAGAACCAGCACCAGGTGGTGCCACTGACCTTCCTGCAGGAGATCAGGACACCAAACTCGTGCAACAGAGTCTCCAATTGGTTCTGGCTCCCACTCTCCAGTATCTGTACACAAGTAAAATGATAAACAAAAAAACACATCAAAATTTTACACCGAACACTCAAGAATGTTTCCTCAAATTTCTGCTTTCTTTTCACAAATAATTTCTCAGTATTAATTTTGGAAAAACGTGTTTTCTCCGAAGAAGCATGCTGTTAACACGTTGACTGCCTTGTGAGAAGGGGTGTGTCTCACACCAGTTTTGTATTTGCAGGCCTTGTGAGACATCGACTGTCTCACAGGAAAATTATTACTTCGAGCTGTGTGAAACAGCAGCGGTTGCACAGAGCCATATGAGTTACATGTAGATGTCAAGGCATTGGCCTGAGGGAACTGACGCTGTTCTTGGCCTTCAGCTTCCACGACCTGAAAAGGTGCTAGGGTCATGCAAATTGTGTTGAATTTTCACAAGAATTTATTGGAAGAAATTACTAATAATAAAGAATACAATGACAAAACACATATAACAAATAAAAAATTAGTGATTTATATAATGCACTAATGTACACGACCTGAAAAGGAGTTAGTATCATGTAAAATGTGTCAGATTTTCTTCGCAATTTATTGGAAGAAATTACGAGATCAAAACATACAAAAAATAAAAAAGTGGTGATTTACATAGTACGAGGGGGATCCAGGAAATAACGACCGTTCGCGCATACCCGCCGCTCAGCTGACTCCCCTTCCTTGTTTGAAGGTCAACTGGCTTCCTTAACATGTGTTCTCATAATGTTGTGAGTACTGGTTGCAACAAGTCACCATTGTGCATTTTGTGTTACTTCAAAATGAACGACGTGATTAATAATCCCGCCGACTGTGAGGTGAGGAGTGTCATTTGATTTTTGAATGCCCGACATTTGAAACCTGCAGAAATTTACCGACAATTGAAAGAAGTGTATGTAATGAATGAAAGAAATGTGAGAAAATGGTGCGAAATGTTCAACAATGGGCGAACAAATGTCCACGATGAAACTCGACCCAGACGCCCATCACTCATCACAGAAGACCTGAAGACTAAAGTGAACGACAGAATCTTGCAAGACAGGCGCACATCACTCGACGAATTGCATATTGCCTTTCCTGACATTTCTCATTCTTTGCTTGGTGAAATTGTGTCGCAACATCTTGGCTACCACAAAATCTGTGCACGATGGGTTCCACGGCAACTGAGTGACCAACACAAAACTCACAGAATGGCCTCAGCATTGACATTCTTGATGCGATATCACACAGATGGAGACGCCTTTCTTGATCAAATTGTGACTGGTGATGAGACCTGGGTGTCTCACAACACCCCAGAGACCAAGCGCCAATCACGTCAGTGGCATCATCCCTCATCACCCAAGAAACCGAGAAAATTCAAACAGACTCTCTCAACACAAAAAGTCATGGCTACTGTCTTTTGGGATCGCAACGGTGTTCTTTTGCTGGATTTCATGCCAAAAGGCACTACGATCAATGCAAATCGTTATTGTGAGACTTTACAAAAACTATGGCGAGCCATCCAAAACAAGAGGCGAGGAATACTTTCGAGAGGAGTTGTGCTTCTTCACAACAACGCCCGCCCGCACACTGCTGCTTCAACTCGAGAATTGCTGGATCAATTCGGTTGGGAAATCTTTGATCATCTGCCCTATAGTCCAGACCTTGCTCCTAGCGATTTTCACCTTTTCACTAAGCTGAAAGACTTTCTGGGTGGTACGCGTTTTGGAAGTGATGAAGAGTTGAAGAAGACAGTGAACACCTGGCTTAATGAACTGGCGGCAGAGGAGTATAACACGGGAATTCTAAAGCTAGTGAACAGATACGACAAATGTTTAAATGTATGTGGTGATTATGTAGAGAAGTAAAGGAAGCTTCAGTTATGTGAACAGACTTTGTTTTTTCAAATAAATATATTTTTTTTTAATTATTACAACAAAACAGTCGTTATTTCCTGGATCCCCCTCGTACATTGATTTACTTCGAAAATGCAAGGAATGCAATAATGATTGTCACAGGAAATACACAAATATTTTACATTAGATCCTTTTCTCTGTGCTTCTTTTCTACCAGAAACATTAGTTATCTTTTTATAGCACTCCTCACAGTGTTTTCTTCTATCAGTTTCTTGCAAGACATGGTTTTCTGGAATGTTTACATTTGGAATCTGCTCATCATTCTCAGCATTATTCATTCCAAGCAGCTCTTCACACAGAATTTCTTTGAATCTAGTAATACTCATTTTATTTTTCGTGACTGTAGAAAATATGATATGGACGTTCATAATTGTTGTACCGAAAATCATTTCAATTGCCAGCTTACGGTACCACCTGATACCACGTCTCAACGACGTACTGTAGGCCTTCAATTGATCTGATATGTCAATAAATGCTTTAGAATTATTATAGTCAATTATGGCCTTGGGCTTTGTAATTTCTTTTCCATGTTTTTGCACAGTTACTGTTTCATCTAGCAGCATTACTGTCCTCAATTGGTAGACCCTGGTTCTAATGTGCTGTTCTGGAAATAGAATAAAACCACAGATAGACTAAAAACTTGACACTTTGTATTATATAGGGCTATACTATATAATTATATGAAAACTATAAATATATACATACATTTATACAATAACTGTATATATGGTATGCACCACAAATACTAACAAACTATTCAATACATACCTTTGGGTTGTACCCTTGTACTTCTTTCTTACAAGTTGGCAGTCACTTTCTGACACAGACGAGCTATGTAATGATGGAACATAATTATCAGATGATCCAACACTGAAACTCGACAATCCGTCGTCTGATAAATACTGATCAAATAACTTTTGTATATATGCTTGCTCCTCTTCATATGACATACGAGTATTTCGATAATGGACAATTGTCACCCATCTCAAAATACAAGTAGGACACGCTAAATAAACCTAATGAGAGTCCACGGCACCAACAGTGTATAGAAATAATTGCCAGCTGGAATAAAAGTTTGGCAGGATTAGATAAAGGCATGAGAAACGTTAGTCTCACACGACTTGAAACATAAAAAACTTGTTATAAAGGCTGCATGAGACTTACTTGTCTCATGAAAAAATATCAACATTCCTATGAATGAAATGTTATATTCCGATAATTTGTAATACAGAAGTTCCCATAAATGCATTTTGTGGACAAGGAAAAGAAAATAAATTAGTGGCCAAATGAAAATGGCTTACACATAAACTTTACGGCAGTCAACGTGTTCGCAAAACATCTCACAGAAATGTATGCCACCAGTGGAATCTTTAATTATGCATATGTACCAAGAAATAAGTTATCTAAAAGATATATCACTTCAAGTCTAATTATTTAAACTTAGAAAGCATGTTGGAAATATTCAGATTGTCAATGAATATAGATATACACAATATAATATTTGTTACTCAGTCAAATGACAAATCAATGTAAAATGATGACATATTATATGGTCATTAAGTTTTATATACATGAGCTACAAATTGCAAACGTTTTCGCCCATTCAGGCATCTTCAGGCACAATTATACAATAACTCAATATCAAACTATGTAGCTATTACATTGGTGGTAGATAAACTGTTTAAGATTAATGGTGTACAAAACATCTCCATAATTAAAATGTAATATTACAAGTCATCAATTAAAATAATGTTAAAAACCACGTAGTGTTGTAATTAAACTTCATAATATTCTGTGGAACTCTTGTTCAGTAGAGTCCACATAATTCATCACTTATTGGACTCTACTGAACAAGAGTTCCACAGAATATTATGAAGTTTAATTACAACACTACGTGGTTTTTAACATTATTTTAATTGATGACTTGTAATATTACATTTTAATTATGGAGATGTTTTGTACACCATTAATCTTAAACAGTTTATCTACCACCAATGTAATAGCTACATAGTTTGATATTGAGAAATTGTATAATTGTGCCTGAAGATGCCTGAATGGGCGAAAACGTTTGCAATTTGTAGCTCAAGTATATAAAACTTAATGACCATATAATATAAGTCATTATTTTACATTGATTTGTCATTTGACTGAGTAACAAATATTATATTGTGTTTATCTAATTATTTAAAGTCAATGTTAAAATGCTTATGGTCAATAACAATTCATACGCTATAAACCTCAGATATTTATACTTCAATATAGAAAATAATATCTTCTTCATGTACAGGTTGTCTGAGAAATACACAGAGCATGGTAGGGGTAAAAAAGACAGTTCCGTTGTCACTACAGCTAAGGAACGAGATGGCATTAATGGAATCCAGTGTACACACTTAAAACTGTTCAGCTTATAGCTATTTGAAACTCACTGTGGGGCATAGCAGTCTCTTGTGTGGTCACAATTATAGCCTTGTCACGTGCCGATAACACTACAGCCAGGCACACCAGGTGGTCATCCCGTTCACCATGCAGATTCCTCACCAGTGTCAGCAGACGAACACAGTGAGGGTCTGTGCGTGGATCCGAGTATTTGTCCACACTTACCCATGTCGAGTAGCTAAGCCCTGTCTGTGGGGGAAACATCCTGTCTCCTGCAAACATTACATATGTATATATCAAAACTGTCCATACTGCAGTCCAATAGCTGTGAAGATTATTTTGAAACAATGAACACACTAAAATTTTCACGCTGACTATCTAACAAGTGGAAATCACAAACTGAAATATTTACTCGTATTTAAGTTCCACATTTTTTGTTAAATGTTCCAATAAAAACAAGGGGTGGGGCCTATACCGAGATAGTGTAAAGGTAAGCGTTCACTACATCATATCGCACGCATCGGACGAATTGCACGGATCGGAAAAAGACTATCTTTGCTGTAATTGTTATGTAACCGCGTTCACTACATTATATCGGACGGATTGCCTATTGGCAAATCCGTCCATGTTTCTCGGATGGGCAACTTTTCCGATGTGTGCGATCATGGCCTTCTTTAATAAATCAATTTTAATTGGTCAACTGTTACTATTATGTTGTGCCATGTTCAGTGTCGCGCCAAAATGGCAGACGGAAAACTTATTTCGTGTGTAGAAAATTGCGAAGAATTATATAATTTGAGGCATTCCCATTACAGTAATCAAGTCATTTCTTGCAAATATATTATGTAACCAATATTTCTTTCGTTTCTTTCTCTTCAATTAAGACGCATGAAGCAATTATTCGCTAACAGACGTAATTAATAGACCTAACCTCAACTCCTCTGCTTTCAGTAATGTCAATATCGTACGACGTCATGTTTTAAACAGCTGATAGGGGAATCCGATGAGGCGATGAGGTGAAGCCGTTACAGTGAACGCACTGCACTTAAAATATCCGTTGCGTGCGATTCGTACGAGCAGTGCGATACGATGTAGTGAACGCTTACCTTAAGGAGAAGGAACTGGAGACGCGGTACAATGCCTTACTCATGGAGTCAAAGAGGTCAGTCCACTACAATGATATAAGAGTCAAGCTGGAGGCTATTTCTTTCACTTAATTGGCCAGAGCTATGCAACAAAAGACCAACCAGCAAAATCACATTTTAGAGATAGTGAAGTATTTAGTGGGAACTAATTATAAATTCAATATCAATTTTGTTCAAATTCAACTGACTCGGAGCACGGAAGGAAATAATTTAAATACAAATGATCACTGTTATTATAATGTTACAGAGCTTCAACAGTGTTTTTTTTATCCCAAACCCCCTCCCCCTCACTGTGCCTGTGCATAATGTGGAAGACTCTCTTCACATGCATTAAATAGCCAAAAAATTACACCACAACGTACAATTTACATGGTATAAGAAGTTTGGCTTTCATTTAAAAGAACTTTGTATGAAGATGCTAACCTGAACCAATGCCACCAACAACATTCGTATCAACAGTTCCGATGTTGCCAACTGTTACAACACTTGGGCCTGTTGGACTCTGTGGGGCAACACTAGGAAGATAGAGGCAGCCAAATCCCTCAGCTGACATATCAAACTCAACAAATGGAGGCAAGGTGGTGCTGCCATGCGTTGCTCGGAAGTCTCTGGGTGTCGTCATTGACACCAATGTTTTCACACGAGTTAGAGGCACTGGTCCACCAGGCTTGCGGTGAGGTGGTCTTGTCTCCATGGAATCCATTGGTATACAGCACAGAGGATCGCCCAGACGAAGAAAATCTCTGCAAACATAACGATCAATTTTCAAATCTAAGTCGAAGAAAAACAACAACAACATTTAAGTATTACGCCTAAAAGATGAGGGAGGGGGAGAGGGAGGGGGGAAGAGAGAGGGAAGGGGGGTGTGTGTGCGTGTGTGTGTGTGTCTCTAATGCTCAACATTTCACAGTGAAGTCATTCTCCTTCTTGATTCCCAATATTTAGATGTAAGATCCATAAAATTTTCCAGCGATTCACAGATTTTTAGATATTCCATGTCCATAGCAGCTGCTAGAAAATGCTACGTTCTGATTGGTTCAGAAGGCTATCATACAGTATTCCATTTTTTCATAGGAAGGGTTGCCAACGCAAATAAAAACTGTCAAATGAAAGATTAGAACGGCCTGGTTATAACAGAGACTTTTTGAATGTGTTCCAGTAATAATGTTAAGAGTTTTTCACTAATTGTATCTTGAACAAAGACGATTCAAGTCAAAAAATTTAGAATTTGCAATATTCCATTACCAAACAGATACACATACCTGAGATCCCTGGGTTCCAGAGTCTGTGCAGCTAGTCTTTCTAACATGTACTGCAAGGGCGGATGCAGAGGATGGGTTTCATCTTCGAGTGCCATCTTCCCCACAGACAGAAGCTGTCCTGGCAACCCCGCCTCACACATCACTTGCTGGTTATGTTCTGATCGAACCAGAGACTTCAAAACTTCTGAAGCATACATCTGAAGAGTTAAAGACACCTGGAAAGAAGCGAAAATATCACTGTTTTCATATACTTTCTTCTATCTCAATTCCACAGAGTATTACAATTGATTCCTGTATTACACATCATTCATGTTTAGAATAGAGCAAGTTGGTATTGCAGTGGGTGAGTGAGTAGCAACCAGGTCTGTGAAATCGAAGTTATTGACTTGGAGTCAGAAACAGTTTTGAGCTGGGTCAGAATCGTGCAATATATATATATATATATATATATATATATATATATATATATATATATAGACTTTAAATTCTAATATCAATATAAGATTACAGGAAAATACTATTTTAACACTTCCACAACCATGTGAACTGCCATCAATCTCAAGCTTAGGAAGATTTAATAAGACACACACTGAGCTACTTGGTATGGGAATGACAATGGTCAAGCATCGACTATTAACCAGTTTACATATTATCAAGAAATGATATCTGTGAAATCTGTCCTCTATCCAACTGTAAATAAGTCGTTAGCATAGCTCTTACAGTTTTCGTGCAGTAAGCATTTCAAATTTTGCACTTTTTGGGACATTCGAAACTCCTGTACATAACCCCTTCACCCACTCAGAGAAGAGCATAGTTCTACGTCAATAACCCAACCAGGTAATCAGATCAAGCTGAATTTTAACCCATCTCCAAAGCTCAATCTCTGATCAGAAATCACCTTCTTACTTCTAAGCTATGTTGGTGGCTTCCAGATGTCTTAATTTTGGGATTATGAATTCCTTTTGTATTCAATCCAGAAAAGGAAAGTTTCCGCTTCTTATTTGAATACTTATTAATTATTTAATTTACACATTTTTTTTTAAATAACAGTACAAGAAAACAAAACTGTAAACAATAATATCGTCTGCAAAATTAAAAAGAAAATGAATTGTTGCAAAACGCGTAAAATTTGTTCTGATTCTGGTATCTTCGATGCACAGATGTTTTTGCTTGTTACATAGTGATTTATAAAGATGTAACAGAAGTGTTGAATATTTCAGTTAATGCTAATTATTGTAATATTTTCATGTCAACAATACACGTGTAACACTAAAGTCATAGTAAATTAATCTATAAAGGAGCTGAGTGTTTAAAGTATCAAGAAAGCACGCACATTATATTTTGCCGGTGCAAAGAATTGTCTTCCCCCCCTTCCCCCCTCACTCTGAACATAGCATATTACGATCAAGTATCATAACATGAAACATAAAGCATACTGACTAACAGTATTACCTGTGTTTCTTGAGAATGGTATATAGATGGCAGCAAATGCAACATGGCCACCACCACCCCAGGATGTACGATGATTGGATCTGGTGCAGGTGGCGTCAGGTTCAAAGAGTTCACTGCTGCACGCTTTCCTATTCCAGGTGAGTCCAGTAGCTTGTGACTCTGTTACAAAAGATAAAACACTTAATGTGAAGTAACAGTGGAGGGGTGGTAGTGGTGATCATAGAGAACGTCATGATTCATGATGATGATGATGATGATGATGATGATGATGATGATGATGATGATGATGATGATGATGATGATGATGATGATGATGATGATGATGAGGACGACGACGATGCTCGAATTTCAGAATGGTTTTTTCTCTGTAGCTATTTATACTATAAGAATGTAATAAATGTCAATAGATAGATGATCTCTCCAAGTTTCATTCAGCACCTTACAATTGCTCATTACATATGTGAACCTATGGTTACATAGCTTCATGGAAACATCCCGCTCTTCCGAAATTATACTCTAGAAACATTATTATATGCAGACGATCAGGTTCTTTTTGCTACAAATGAAGACGAGCTGCAATACTCAATAAATCACCTGAATATAATAGCACAAAATTTCAATATGAAAATTTCCCCAAACAAAACAAAAATTATGGCATTCCAAGGTAAACAGCCAGTTAGGAGTAAAATTTGCATTGGAACCCATATGTTAGAACAGGTAAACTCATTTAAATATTTAGGTTATAATTTGACATATTTACCTGTTGCTGATATATCTGAAAATATTCAACATTTTAATGGAGCCTTAAGAACCATCAACCAGATTTTCACAACCACGAAAACCCAAAAACATACCAGGTTAAAAGCATAAAAAGTTCTAGCAAGCCCTGTCCTCATGTATGGTAGTGAGGCCTGGACTGTCCGAAACTCAGATGCTCAACGCCTAACAACTGCGGAAATGAGATTTCTAAGGAGGACTGCCGGCTACAGCTTGCTTAACCACAAAAGGAATGAACTAATTGCAAAAGAATTGAAAATTACACCTATTTATGAACATCTCAGCCACTATAGACAAAAATGGCTTAACCATGTCCAGACTCCCAAGACAAATTCTCTGCTACATACCACATGGAAGATGATCTTTGGGACGCCCCCTGAAAATATGGATGGAGACCATAACAGGTCACTAGGCCTAATACCTGCAAGGACGATGATGATGATGAAGATGATGATGATGGTTGCATAGCACACATTAGGATGATAGTCCAATTCTTCCCATAATCTGCACTGCATGTCATCATCTATCGTCCACAGTATATAGGTTGTGATGTAAAGCCATAGCTCCTGCAACTTATTTGCCTAAGGTTTAATATAAACATTGTCCTTTATATTCCCCCACAGAAAAAAATCACAAGCAATAAGGTCAGGTAAGTATAGAATAAGTAGCTTCAATACTGTCGTTGTTCTTGTGAAAGTTTTCAATTGCAAAAGCAAGTCATGCAGCACTCCATCTTTCCATGATGACTAAATGACATTGTATTTGCAACAGAATGTGTGTGCAGTTTATCGCCCCTCAACTGTTCTGTGAGAGATATATGCTCCTTAAAACTATCCTTTCCTCTGCAGACTCTGTACAGAATAATTAATTTCAAGATGGAAATAACACACTTGCAACGCACTAACTGTACCTCAGACTGGTGTCGTCTGTGTGTGGGTGACTTGAAGGACACTATGGCCGTGAGGTTGGGCTTATCATACGCATCCAATGCCACATCATATAGCAGACGCAAAACTATGCAGGCATATGATAGCTCCACAGGAATGTGACCAGGAATGCTGCAACAAACAAAACAACACAATTTGATCAGACGACAATGGAGCATCATGTAATGAAGATGGCAGAAGAAACAGTAACTAACTATATGAATATCTTCAGAATACCTTGCGATAATTTAATTCTCAAAAAATACAAATAGGTTAAAAATGGTCAGAATTAACTTCTTGCAGAAGCACGGTAACACTATTATTCCCTACGTTACACTCCTGCCAAATGACAAGTAAAATGTATCAAATACTAAATCATATTCTACATTATGATGCAACAACTATAAACAACATCACAAAATACCCTCTCTAAACATTATAAAAATATAATAATAATAATAATAATAATAATAATAATAATAATAATAATAATAATAATAATAATAATAATAATGATTTATTTAACCTGGCAGAGTTAAGGCCATACGGCCTTCTCTAACACTCAACCAGGAGTAAAAACTGCGTTACAAAAACACTACAAATTTACAAAGTACACTACAATTTTACACACAAAACTGAATAAGATAATAATAATAAAATGTAAACAACAAGTAAGAAGAAATCAGACATAATATATAACATAGAGAAAGAAAGAAAAAAGCATAATAAAATGTGAACAGCAGGTCAAAAATAAATGAGGCATACAAAGTATAAAAAAAATAAGACAATTATTGATAATAATAATAATAATAATAATAATAATAATAATAATAATAATAATAATAATAATAATAATAAATAAGAATAGTAATAATAATGATAATAACAATAATAATAACAATAATAGGCCTAATAGTAATAATAATACTAATAGTAGTAATAAAATAGTGCAGTACAAAGCATACAATGACTACAATATTTTTAAGTACACACAGTAAGGAAAATTATGATTATATATAGCTCAACTTATCACATTAGAGATATACCATTACCGGAAAATATGAAAACAAAAATATAAAATAAGTTAAATGTCACTAGAACATAAAAAAAAATGTGAATACGTGGAAACATGCAATACAACACTTGTCATAATAGTAAGTTAGTATGACATAGCACTGACAAAAAAATTATTTCACCGTATTATGAGCGTGATAAATTCACCTCGGTTCAAGGATATTGCTGGTGAAGAGGTTGTGAAACGTATTCTCTTCCCGTGCTGCTGTGGTTTCATCACATTCGTCCAGGTACTGCTGACTGGAAAAGCAGCCCAGGAGACGCAGTGTGTCACACAAACTTGTGAGGCAGATCTGTCAACACAGCATTATATACCATGATAATCCAAAACAAGAAACTACGACAAGTTGTGATTTTTGATGTACTACATATGATATTTAAAGCAGTTGTTTTATATTATGTACCAATTATTTCCACATATTATTAAACCGAATGCTTCTATTACAGTAAAGAAATCTACTTGAATACAAAATAATTACGGTAGCATATACTATGACACTTACTTTCAGTTAATTCAGCTTTAATTTACTGTTCTTTTACTTCAAAAGGGAAACTTCGTAAAAAGAAAATAATATTCACAATTCTTTCCATTATACTGGACGGACTTCTGAGACCAGAAGAATTAGTTTAGATGCTGCAAAATGGAGATGTCAATTTCAGACAATTTTACAAAACACTAAGTTTATGGTGAAGCATGGGTAGAACAGAGAAAAATTCTTTCTGGCATCGGGACTTGAACCCAGGTTTTCAGCTCTACATGCTGATGCTTTATCTACTAAGCCACACAGGATTCTAGTTCCGATGCCAGATTGAATCCTTCTCAGTTACTAAGTTTATGTTTTCTTTATTAACTCTTCTACATTTTCAGTTCACTAGAGTGTTAGCCATGATGTTGTCCTCCAAATGCACTGTTATATTTAACTGATCACAGATCCCACAGTTTTTGAGCTAACAATTAGAAATTTGGTATGGTTATTTAAAGTGTGAGTCTTAATTACAATATCATAGCATTATAGGAGGTTCAGATAAAAATCGACCTAACCTAATCTGTTATTACAGAAAATAAGGAACATTTTCTCATGACCTGTTTGACATATAGATCTAACATTTTGTATTCATTTTCGCTGATGTGACATATCCCTGTAGATAGAATTTTAAAATATCAATTAATTCTTTCATATAAATTTTTAAATAAGTGTTATTTAAAAAATGTTTTTTTTTTAATCCAATGCCACCAGGTTGTCTTTTCGACATTTCTGGTCGTCTCTCCTGGCCGTGGCTTAGTTGTAACCCACTTCTGAGGTTGGGGCGCCTGGAAGGTGGAGTTACATTACCCCGGTGATGTGATAGGATGATTATGATAATGTGGTGCCAGGAGAGGTCTTAAATCTAAACTTAACCTAAATTCCAGACCATGGACGAACACAGGAATAATCCCCTTTAAGGAAAAATTTCTATGCTCTAACCGGGAATCGAACCCGGGACCTCATGAACTATAGCCAGAAGCTCTGGCCACATTTAAAAAATGTAAAAATACTGTAAACTTTTAGTTTTGTTGATATACCTTCTGACATAATGTCTTCGATATACTGTCAAGTAATTGCTTGTCGGGATTTTTATACAGTATCAGAATTAAACAAGACTGAACACAAGTGGGGTCAATTAGAAACTGGTGTGTCAAATAAAGAATATGTAGAATGTAATGATGAAATTGTAACATATGACGTTCAGACAATAAAGCAAATATTAGAATGAAAGCTAGCATCTGACGCATCTGACGAAGAAGAGGAGGAAGATAAAGGGATCAGTGTATTCCCAATAACTTTCCTGTCAGCATTGGAAGACATCAGAAATGCTAGGAAGTACCAAATGAGATTTGATTGTAATAATAATGTAATGATTGACCCCAGCAGAGTTGGAAATGAAATATACAGGGTTTATCAGAAAGCGAGACCTACCTTAATGTACATGTGGAAGAAATTTATTAGATTGTAGGTAATATTATTTACAGTAATGATTTTATGATTTTATTATTATTCTTTATAACTTTGGACAAATATCATTTTTTTTTTTTTTTTTTTTGCGTATCTATAGTTATTAGCAAACTATTATTTTGCGAAGTTAAAATATTTATATTTATATATTGTGTATAGCATCATGTAAATTTAAATTTCCTTGATTTTGCAGTCATTTTAAATAGTCCCTTCAAAAACGTAAAATCCAGGTTTCACTGTACTCGCATATAAGTGTTCTACTCTTAAGTAACATGTCATCATGTAGCTTTCAGGGAGTTAGGTCACTGTTGACCTGTTTCGATCTCGAGCAATCTCTTCAATGATCTTCCTTGGTTTCTTGTGCCTGATGGGGTATAGTTTTTAAGTAGTATATACTAAAAGCCCGGTTATGAACCGACTAAACCGGAAGCAACGTTCTGTTGCTCTCTTTCTGAGCTCTGTTGCCACATAGTGGCGCGAGATTCAAAGCGTGTTCAGCATTTGTCATCGATATGTTTAAAATAACTACTGTATATAGTTCTCGATAACACTATCCACAATATTAGTAATTAAAATTACTGTTTTTAAGAAAGCACGAGCTAATGACGCTGGTATGAAATGCGACTCGTAATGCACGTGGTACTGCAAATGAACTGGCTACACTGTGTCCGTGATTCGTTGCCAGATTTTCGTTAGCAGACGACGTTTTCACGCGAGGTCCAATGAAAAGCTCCGTTCTCGTTCTCCCCTCCACCCCCCACACTCAACGTGTCATCACTGCACAGGCTACCCCTCTAACCCGCACTTTCCTCTCGCCATCCCAACTACTTCCTGTTTAATCGGTTCATAACCTGGCTTTTAGTATAGGCAATCTATTGCGTGGCATTCTGTTCACATGTTGTATCCATAGTGATTTATAATTTTGGATTTTGTTAAGAACTGGGTAACATGTAAAACCAACAAATCACTATGTTAGAAACTAAGCTGCTAATAAGAAAGAATACACAGTAACAGACATGCTTACCTCGAGGTGGAAGAACTTGGCATTTGCAGGCTCGAACCTCATGGCAACTGTGACAGTGTTGAACACCATGTGTAGTAGGTGAAGCACCTGGGACACAGGTATCTCGTCCCAGGGGGGAGACGGACTGCCTGACAGACAGCCTTCCATGGACACCAGCACACTCATCACGTACACAAAGCCACCAACCTTGCGGAATACTGTGCGTGTCCGGTGACTTTCCCGCAGACACATCAGTAGTGACTGCAATAAAACATTAATGCAATTCATTATTTAGCAGTTATTTTAAACACAGATATCAAGATATGTCAAACAATAGAAAGATAAGTTATAGACGGAACAGGTAACATAAATTTACTTACAATTTTTACAGTTACCGTATTGTAGACTGAGTGGATAGAAACATTTTAGGTGCACAAAACCATATTTTTAGCTGCCTGAAATTGTATCTTTAGGTGCCTAAAACTATAATTTAAATATATATTTTGATAATTTTACAGTCTAACATAGGTGCCTCAAAGCTGATTTTTAAGGGGTTAAAAATCCGAGGTCTAGTTATTAATAATAGTTTCTTATAGAAGATTGATAAATGGGCAACTTACTAGTGTTATATATTTAAGCACGTGGGCTTACAGCTGTTTTGGTATATACACCATCGTCAGAGCCTACTGGATCATAGCATCATCTTGATATTGCTGCCTGTTGTAAGGGTGTGTTTGTGTGTTGTAATGTGGAGTCAAATAGTGAGTGTGTTCTGAAATTGATTTGTGTGTTGAGAATTTGATTTGGGTATGTTTTAGTGTGTCTGTATATTTCATATTGTTCTAGTGTGTTGAGTTTTGGTTTTTGGGTTGGATGTGTAGGATTTCCATGTCTGTATTTACGTTATGCTTAAATATATAACACTAGTAAGTTGCCCATTTATCAATCTTCTGTAATTAAGTGTTAAAAGTAGTGTACGCAAGACTCAAGACGGAGTTTCTTATACTTCTCTACACATTGCATGATCTTGTACTTTGCTGGTTATAATTAATATGGGTTTATGGGAGACCTAATTGAATATTTAGATAATGCTAGTTGCTTATTAGATAAAGCTTGTAGCTTATTTACTTGCAAGTAGATTACACAACAATCAAAAGATTGCAACACGCACGTTTAGACATGTGCAGTGTCTAATGGAGACTTTTTGAACGTCTGTAATGATGACAGTTTTGCAGTTTAGTATGTGCTGCAAGTTCATAGTTGAATATTTTTCTCTGCACAGACCACATTTTGGTGATACATAAATTCCAATTCTGAAGAGGTGCGCTGCCAAACATGTAAGTGATGGTTAAGATAGTTAACAGTATCAAAACAAACTACTGACGGTCTTAACCTCATTTTCACGTCAGCACGTGGTTTACAAGATGCATGCTGCAGTTCATGCGATTCATTTACAGTACCTATTGTTACATTTCGGAGACTTGTGGTGAATCAGGTCTAAAAATCCTCCCAATGGACACCAAAAAATCCACTCTAGTATACTCGGTGGCATTTTTATCTTTTAGTGCACAAAAATCCGAAGTTTAGGTAAGTGTTATACAATAACAGAGACTTCTTTTTACATCCTTTCACACTAGCGAGTAACTATTAGAGCTTCTATTACAATACTAATAGCAGAATAACAACATTTTCACTGTTTTTTCTAATAACAATCTATTAATAACTGTAAAAGAAAGACACTAAAATGACTACAATTTTTATATCAAAAAGACCTTGAGTATGTGTGCTTTGAGCTGCAGCGCCGATGGTGGTGCCGAATGCATCATTCCCAGCAATGTTCCCATGTCGTCATCTCCGCCAGTGCTCAATACCAGTTCTCGAACAATACCTACACAATAAGGAAAGAAAAATTTATGTTTTCGCATACAGTAAAAATATTTTTTTAACAAATTCAAGTTACTATATTTCAGATATTTACTTATCGTTATCATCATTTTATTATTGTTACTATTATTTTATTATTATTTTACTATTATTATTATTATTATTATTATTATTATTATTATTATTATTATTATTATTATTATTGTTTTACATACCATATACCTAAATATTTATTGAAATTACAAATTACATATACATATTTAAAATTTATAGCTTGCATCCAAAAGAGCAAATGCTCGTGCTTGGAGCACTTGCAGTTACATAACATAATACTAAAAGTTAAGTGATAATAATTAAAATTTTAAGCCGAAATTGTGAAAAAAGCACTAGTTGGAAAAAGGAAAATATCTATACGAAAAGAAATTAAATAATCAGGGTCTCTACCGAAAATGTAAAAAAAAATTAGGTACTTTTTAGTTACCACAATTAATAATTACTCATAAGCACAATGAAAAAAAAAAATCACATTTCATTCAACTTACGATCTGTCATCAGAATTGTTTCTTAAGTTCTCTAATCTTCGTCTCAATAGGAGGAAGAAGACTTATACCAGGAGAAGAGGAGAAAGAAGACGAGTACTAGGAGAATACGAGGAAGACGAGTACCAGGAGAATAGGAGGAAGAAGACGAGTACCAGGAGAATAGGAGGAAGAAGACGAGTACCAGGAGAAGAGGAGGTGGAAGACGAGTACCAGGAGAAGAGGAGGTGGAATACGAGTACCAGGAGAAGAGGAGGTGGAAGACGAGTACCAGGAGAAGAGGAAGAAGACGAGTACCAGGAGAATAGGAGGAAGAAGACGAGTACCAGGAGAAGAGGAAGAAAACGAGTACCAGGAGAAGAGGAAGAGGAAGACGAGTACCAGGAGAAGAGGAGGTGGAAGACGAGTACCAGGAGAAGAGGAAGAAGACGAGTACCAGGAGAATAGGAGGAAGAAGACGAGTACCAGGAGAAGAGGAAGTGGAAGACGAGTACCAGGAGAAGAGGAGGTGGAAGACGAGTACCAGGAGAAGAGGTGGAAGACGAGTACCAGGAGAGGAAGAAGAAAACGAGGACTGGGAGAAGAGGAAGAATACGAGTACCAGGAGAAGAGGAAAAAGAGGAGTACCAGGAGAAAAGGAAGAAGACGAGTACCAGGAGAAGAGGAAGAACAACACGAGTACCAGGAGAAGAGGAGGAAATAAACGAGTACCGGAAGAAGAGGAGGAAGAAAGCGATCACCAGTAAGAGGAGAGAGGAAAATATGAACACTAGGAGGAGGAGGAGGGAGAAACGAGCACCAGGAGAAGAGGAGGAGGTGTACGATGAGTATTAGAAAAGAAATCAGTGGAGGAAGCAAAAGACGAAGACGAAATAAGGAGAAGAAGCATCCTTACTCACCCAGAACTTGCTGTCGACATTCTGGGTATGGCACGAGGTTGTGAGCACAGCGTGCACCTCCACTCTCACGGAACACACTTGCATTATTACTATTACCATTGAGTAGCAATGTCAATGCCTCCATTACTAGCATGCCCAACATTTCATTCAGTGGTGGGATCTCGTATTCTATAAAATAAAAAGATGCAAGTTCTGTATGTCACCAGATATTTTAAATGAGCAAAAATACCAGATCATATGAAGCAAATGTAGTATGACATTTCATCAATCATACACAAGTTTAAAACTGTAAAACCACCTTTAATACGCAGGTTGGTAACTAAAAAAAAATTGTTATACAAAAAAACTCTAGCTATTGTTGCGTAGCTGGAATTCTATGTATTGCAGAAGATGTATTGTGACATTTAACATAGCAACCTGTTTGAAAAATCTAGTCTCTTGAAGAAATACGAGAAGTTACTAGTTTTTTGTGAACAAAAATTCACTGGCAGCTTGCCAAGGGATACAGCAAAAAAGTAATGTTAAAGCAACATGTTTGCTATTGCAGGTGATAGATGAAATGTAGAGGAGGTAGAATGTGTTGGTGAATGAAAGAAATGGGAGTAGCCCGAGAAAAACCCACTGCAATGTTTACTTTGTTTACCACAAATTCCATCAAAACCATGTTACAGATCGAAGCCAGACCACCTGCATGGAAGACTAGAGCATTAGAGCTGAGTCACAAATGCGGCCATATGCATTATCCTGAGATCTTTACTTTTCTGTGCTGCTCATTCTGTCTCCAGTTTCAACTTACCTCTTCCTTGATCTTGAGCTTGCTTCTTTTCTTTCAACAAGGCTGCATAACGATGGAGACATGTGACAAATACTTCTAGAATCCCAACTTCTCGATAAACATCTTTGAAAATAGTATTATGCCTGAAATTAGAAATAATTTATAGTTTTATAAAGCCAAGAAACAAACACAAACTAAAACACTGCAACATAAACTGCCTAAAATTACACATTCAATGCAGCAAATAACATTTTATGTTGTGATTCGTCATAAGAAAATAAAAAAGCTACGCTCAGGTACTTCAAAATTTATTTGAAAAAAAAAAAAAAAGCCACCAATCAAGTTTTCAAATCCACACCAGTACAACATATAATATTAAATATTATTTCTGGCTACTAGCAAGACTGATATTTGTGTATGGAAGTAAAGTGTGAACAATTAAAATGGTAGACGGAAAGATTTCACGCAGCAGAAACGAAATTCACGAAGAAAATTGTTGATATTACATTTTTAGCTACAAAATATAAGGTAAATTTTGATAAATTAAAATTGAATAAAGTTAAAAATGTATATAAAATCACTGCACAAATTTGATAGAACTCAGTGGAAGAATGAAACTAAATAGAATTCCAAAATTTGTTTTTTCCTTCTCCAAGATTTAACTATGTATATTGAACACCATAAAAGTCTTGAATCATGCTTACCTGAGGATATTGAGCAAGGTCTGCATGCACGTGATGCTACAGCTAACAGAAGTCTGACCCTTGAGCAGGATTGACAGAGAGATAAGCTCCTTGCAGGGAACGAAATTTAGTTGGAAAACAATGAACTCTAGCAGTTGGAAGAACTTCTCCTGCAACACAAAGATTTTTGCATTTCAATTCACGACCAATTATATTTTCTGTTCAGCTGAACATAACCTTAAACTGATTACCATCGTATTACTCTATACGAACACTAAAGCATCCAATGTAAAATCCACAAAACTTTCACACAATAAATTTCAGTAGCAACTGTTAGGCAGCTGTTTTTCATACTCTTTCATTCGAATTGAGAACTTCGTCCAAAGCATTACCAAATGAATGCATATTCGATTAAGGTTATGAGATATTGAGTTTTAAAACTTCTACAATTTTTGCCTGATTTCAATGAAATTTTAATCACTAATTCCTTCCATTAAGATTAGATGACGTTGAAATTTTCAGATCTGTTTATTTTTAAATTTAGTCCATAAAAAAATTAAAAAGAAAAATGCGTATCTTACCAATAAATCACATTACACATGAAATGATCAAGATTTTTTCTAGTTTCATGGCTTAACATGCAGCAAAATAATTGTGTAATGTACTTGTCTTCTATTATCATTAGTGCTATGGAATAAAAAAATTATTGCTGAAGAATTGTTTGAAAATTTTTTAAGGTCGTGCGAAAAATATACTGGCAGAATTTTTCAAATACATAAAAAAATAATACACATTTTCACAGAATCCAATGTTTAAAATGTGAGGTGAAAATGTCATTGCATTTTGAGAAATATAACTTCCTAGACTAATAAAAGTAAAAAATTTTGTAACCAGGAAACTAATGGTCAGGTTAGATTACGAGCCTTCAAAAGAATTAATATTTAGGTGATCTACAATTCGAATAATGTATGTATGTATGGATTTATTTACACTGCAAGTGGGCAAGCACCCAGTGGCAATATAAACAATACACAAGAAAATGATAAGCAATACACAATAAAATTTACAGTACACAATACAATTTTACAATACATATACAATTTTATACACAATACAATAAGAATACACAATACAATTTAACACAATAATAATAAAACATAAATAAAATACCTAATTTTACAATACAACCTACATAATTATGTATAGGCCCTACATAAGTTTCAATAGTCTTTCACTTTACTCTCATCTCACTCCCTGGAGTGGCACTATGAAATGAAATTAAACTTTGCACAAGTATTTCTCATAGACCAAACGATTTTCTGGTGAGATAATTGAAAAATGGTAAAAATTGAAAAGTTCCACCAGAACTCAGTAGCACATACCCTTATATAACGAAAAAAATATGTGTTGTAATTTTAGTAGTATGTTTAAAAATGGGCAACAGATACAAAGATTAATTCAAGTCCCAACACAAGTAAGACAAATTTACTTGCATAAGAATACTAGAATATATTTTAGTTTGCATTACATTTCAATGCATGATATATTTAGAGAATGAAAAAATTACTGACAGTGACATACAACTGGAACTAATCAGGAAAACGCCTCTTGTATCACTACCACTAAACTTAAAGCTGCGTATTATTAACAAGAAACTGAAATATATAGAAACCGTACCTGTATCTCCTGTGGCTTCAGATGAATCTTCTCTGCAAACTGTGACAGTGTGTTCTGACCCTCCAGTATGAAGTAATTAGCATTATCAGAGTGGTAAACACTCGAAATAGCGTCTAGAATTGTACAACAGAGTGCTGCCGAGTTTGATTTCAGGAAAACTGACTGCAAAACCTGGAATGCTTGGATATTGCGGACACTTGCTCCTGAAAAAGTGAATGTCATACCCTTCCTGTAGAGTCCATTTATTAAAATCTGACATGTACGAAACAAATATCCAGTATATCACTAATCACAGTAGTACTAATAATGATGATGATAATGATGATTGATGATGATGATGAAGATGAAGATGATGATGATGATGATGATGATGATGATGATGATGATGATGATGATGATGATGATGATGATGATGATGATGATGATAACAATGTTCACGAGAAAACAAATATTAGCTCTTCAATAAATGTGACTGTCAGAAGTTATTTTCTTCATAACAATTAAATAAAGAAACATACACAGTAAATAAAACAAATATCATAATACAAATAAAACCCAACAGAAAATTCTGATCCTCCAAGATGGGTTAATGCAAGAGGTTGGTAACCTCTCCATGTAAAATTACTTGTTCATAAACTTCGACAATGAAATAATACCAGGGGAGATGAAACAGGGGCAACAATAGAAAAGGAAAGTATAAATAATTCTGTACGTGAAAATTCATTTCTCTTAGAAAATCATTTTTGTACGAACTGTACTGTACTGTGTTATACTTTAACACAATAAATTGCGTACAAAATAGTCTGTTTAAATTGTATTAAATCGCAATTGTATGATTTTTATTTCAAATAAAAATCCATTAATACTTCATAAAGTATAACATATTTCATGTGCAACTTTCTTGTATAAATTGACTCACAGGTACTAAATGTGTATAGAATTCTCACAATAATGTTGAAGAAATCGTTGTGTACAGACAGATAGACAAAAAGTGCGCCCAGATCTACACTATAGGTGTCAGGAATGCCAAAAAGTGTATTTCTGTGAAAATACTGAAGTATTTGTTGTAGTACTACAATCATTTCTCTGTATGCATCGACTCATGGGAGATTAAAAAGGGATAAAAATGAATTAAATAGCAGCTAAGATGAAAATCTTTGTGCCATTAAAGGAATCTCAAAAGCTGAGAGAATAACATTATTAGAAATTAGGCAACGGTTAGAGATCTTTACAGTATTTTATAACACAAATCATACAGAAAAACTGGAAGAATCAGAGATAGAATTAACCCAAACCAACTTCTGACTCTCGTTTTAAATTGTAAACTTAAATGAACAGAATCAGAGAACCACGAAAATGATGGAACTTCCAATGAATAATAACTAACGACAATGAAGATGGTTGAGTGGTTCATGGTGGTTGTGATGGTGGTATTTCATTTAGCAATAATTTTTCAATTGTAGAAGTTATTCAACACCGAAATTTAACGCAGGCAACAAATGACCAACAAATTTTACCTGTAGTCCTCTATCACGTATCCTCTACAAACGGTAAATCTACAAAATAGGGCCCATAGCTTTAATTTACCTTCTAAGAATTTCAACATCCTGAAAATTTTTCACCCTTGGATGGGTTCGAATCCACAAACCCTATGATGGTATGTAATTTTGTAAAAATCTTAAAATCCTTCAAATTTCTTACCCCGTCCTGAAGGCTGTGGCAGGGTGAAGCCCATCATCTGGAACAGAGAGCCCATACTGGCGTGGCTGGGCTGCAGCTCTTTGTACCCACACATTGTCAATGACGCAACCATGAGAACGAGATTCCGAATAGCTTCCTGAGATTCAGCTGATGAGTCATGCTCCAATCTGAAGCATAAGTTAGTACAAAACGAAGTGTGAATCAAATACTCTCTCTAAAATTGTAGTATATCAGGAAATAAATATAATATACTGTATTCATTTGAATATAGAACTTAATTTCACGTCATACTCAACTTGATTCTCAAAAATCAAACAAGAAAAAATACCTATTGCCACTTAAAGTCACAATCAAAGACAATTTTTCTTATATTTAACCTCCAAGTGTATCATCACTTCAATATCCAAACTGATCAATGGACTTCGAATTTCAAGATTTGCAGTAGAAATAACAATAAAAATTAGTTTAAACATTTATCGAGAACGAAATGAAAGCTTACTAAAGTCATGTCAGTTTCTTTAGAAATTAGAATTTTTGTAAAATATGTAATTTTCAAAATAAGCTGAATATTAATTGGTAAATTAAATCAGCTTCTCTCAACGTGATGTCCCCAATACAAGAAAGGCAACAAAAAGAAAATTGATTATTCACCATGCTATCTGGAATGAAATCAATATATATAGCACACACAAAGATAGAAATACGTGTATTCAAACTTACTTACTTATAAATGGCTTTTAAGGAACCCGAAGGTTCATTGCCGCCCTCACATAAGCCTGCCATCAGTCCCTATCCTGTGCAAGATTAATCCAGTCTCCACCATCATATCCCACCTCCCTCAAATCCATTTTAATATTATCCTCCCATCTACGTCTCGGCCTCCCCAAAGGTCTTTTTCCCTTCGGTCTCCCAACTAACACTCTATATGCATTCCTGGATTCGCTCATACGTGCTACATGCCCTGCCCATTGCAAACGTCTGGATTTAATGTTCCTAATTATGTCAGGTGAAGAATACAATGCGTGCAGTTCTGCATTGTGTAACTTTCTCCATTCCTGTAACTTCATCCCTCTTAGTCCCAAATATTTTCCTAAGCACCTTATTCTCAAACACCCTTAACCTATGTTCCTCTCTCAGAGTGAGAGTCCAAGTTTCACAGCCATATAGAACAACCGGTAATATAACTATTTTATAAATTCTAACTTTCAGATTTTTTGACAGCAGACTAGATGATAAAAGCTTCTCAACCGAATAATAACACGCATTTCCCATATTTATTCTGCATTTAATTTCCTCCCGAGTGTCATTTATATTTGTTACTGTTGCTCCAAGATATTTGAATTTTTCCACCCCTTCGAAGGATAAATCTCCAATTTTTATATTTCCATTTCGTACAATATTCTGGTCACGAGACATAATCATATACTTTGTCTTTTCGGGATTTACTTCCAAACCGATCACTTTACTTGCTTCAAGTAAAATTTCCGTGTTTTCCCTAATCGTTTGTGGATTTTCTCCTAACATATTCACGTCATCCGCATAGATAAGAAGCTGATGTAACCCGTTCAATTCCAAACCCTGCCTGTTATCCTGAACTTTCCTAATGGCATATTCTAGAGCGAAGTTAAAAAGTGAAGGTGATAGTGCATCTCCCTGCTTTAGCCCGCAGTGAATTGGAAAAGCATCAGATAGAAACTGACCTATACGGACTCTGCTGTATGTTTCACTGAGAGACATTTTAATTAATCGAACTAGTTTCTTGGTAATACCAAATTCAATAAGAATATCATATAATACTTCCCTCTTAACCGAGTCATATGCCTTTTTGAAATCTATGAATAACTGATGTACTGTACCCTTATACTCCCATTTTTTCCCCATTATCTGTCGAATACAAAAAATCTGATCAATAGTCGATCTATTACGCCTAAAACCACACTGATGATCCCCATTAATTTCATTTACGTACGGAGTTAATATTCTCAAAAGAATATTGGACAAAATTTTGTACGACGTCAACAAAAGTGATATTCCTCGAAAGTTACCACAGTTGGTTTTGTCCCCCTTCTTAAAAATAGGTACAATTATGGATTCAAACAGCGTTTAAAAACTCGTTGGGTTATAAGATTATAAAAAATATAAACTGTACAATAGTCTTACTTGAGGAGGAATTCTGACAGAAACAAGTATCCTTGACAAGTCCGAAAATCATCGAGCAATGTCTGTGCCACTTCACTCGAATCTTTTAGGAAACAAAACACTGCAACAAACATCTCCACAATCTCAAGTGGTGATAACTCCTGGACTCGTTGCATGTTTTCAATGCAGAGGGCTACACAACCCTTCTCTGAAAAGAAAAGAAATTGATACCATTACGTACTGAAGGGAAAAAAATCAACATTATACAGAGTGTAAACGATATAAGCTGACAAAAAATACTGGTGGTAGAGCATAAATAACTGAAGAAAACACTCAAATGTTGTTTTCCTGTAGCTGTCATGGTATGCCCAGAAAAGAAAATGTGTTTTGTGATTCTACCTTTTTTTTTTTTTTTTTTGAAAAGAGAATAGACAGTCATTATTTAGACTACCTTGACCGGTATGTATGCTGCAGTAGTCGTTTCTTGCTCTGTTATGTATTGGTATATGTTATGTGTTGGGTGCTAAGTCATTGGCAATAACATTTACGTTCAGTCAAAATGTAAATAAATAATTAAATTACTATCAATCTTAAAAACTTAGTACTATACAAATTAAAAATAAAATTATAAGAAGTAATTAAATTTCACTAGATATTTTGTTCAGTAGACTGATATGTACTGCATATATAATTTTAGCAGTTTATATCGCTTACACCCTGTATAAATAAAAACATTCATATTATAATTTCTTAATGCTTGATACTAAATAGTAAATTGAAAGTCCAGTATTCAACATTCAATACCTTTCCCCCAATCAGTGAAATGTAAAAATAAATGTTAAAACTAAAATAGATCCTAACTTTTAACAATTAAAATTGTATACAATAATTTCATAATATTGCACATAATAATTTGACAAACAATATGGCTTGAAAACAATTAATTTTTAAATATCAGAATTACACTACACATAATGCAAAATTCCCTATTCAAATTCAACAATCACCAATTGAATATGTGCAGCAGTACGTGTACCTCGGGCAAAGCATCTCCCTAAACAAGAACACAGAGAATGAAATCAAACGCAGAATAGGACTGGCATGGAACAAGTTTTGGTCGCTCAAATTCCTACTCATGGACAAGTGGCAAAAAGCAAGTACGAAAGCTGAAATCCTAGACAAATGTGTCATGCCGACATTACTCTATGGCTGTCAAACGTGGTCCTTGACAGAAAAACAGAAAAAATAGCTACAGGTTTGTCAAAGGAGAATGGAAAGGAAGATCCTAATGTCTCACTAAGAGACAGAATCAGAAACGAGGAAATAAGAAGAAAGACAAAAATGCGTGATGTGGTAGAAAGGGCAGAAAACCTAAAATGGAAATGGGGTGGCCACATAGCACGTATGCATCACCAGAAATGGACGAATCGCATCACAATGTGGGACCCGAGAGAAGGACGTCAGCACGTGGGACGACAAAAAACCAGATGGGCGGACTATTTCAGAACCAGAGCGGGAAGTCAATGGTCGAGAGTGGCATGAGACAGAGAAGTATGGAGGCAGCTGGCACCAAACATGAATCAACAAGCACCAGATAGGACACAAAGTCAACGACAGTGAGTGTAATTTGTGTGAAATGATATGAGGAAGTGTGGGAGATGAGTATGGAAGAAATGATCGAAGAGGGAAGTCAGGAACAGTGAAACGAAGAAATAACAGTAATATGACCAAGCTCCCAAGGACTCGCTCACCTTAGGAGTCTACTTATGAGCAATTCCCTGTGACAACAGGAGGCCCTTGCCCTTACGGGATGTGTAAGGGCTAAATTTATTATATTATTTATTTATTAATGCAAAATTAAATTACAAGTAAACCATATTTAAAACAACAGTTATTCACAGAGATTTCATTTTCCCTCAGAAACTCTTTTAATTCTGTCTGAATCTAATGAGACAATCTGCAGTCGTGTGAAGAGCTTGCATTGCTAACAGACTTTCTGAAGTAAACTGTGGTTAATTTTTTACATAAACGTGATGCTACTGGGGTAACACAGACCACGACACAACAGATATACAGATTATGATCTTGATTTCAAAGAAATTGAGACAAATGTAGTATATTTCTGATTCTATCATCATGCCTACATTCCATTGCGAACTTTCCATGGAAAGACATTTCTCTCCTGCAGCCTGGTTAAGATCTTCAAGACCAGTTCTCCTACATATGCGACAGAATTATACTTGGGACATGATATTAGTTCTGCGACTGGAAAAACAACTGAATATCACATAGCATGGGAGACCTGTTGCTATGGTAAGAACGACTGAGTTGCCAAACTTACAGTTCCCACATAGTGAGTGCTCAATAGTTCTCCTGGCGCCATTTGTTTTACATACAATATCAGTATTAATACGTTTCAGGTTTCATTCTCTGTCGATATTTCTATTTTTTTATACCTTCGCGTCAATTGTCAATTAATGTTTTAATGTCAGTCATCTAACATCACCTGCTAGCTCACATCACTGATCACGTGGTAGTCCAAATTAGCAACATAGCGTTGTAGTTCCAAGCTCAGCTACTTTCAAAAAAACATGTATAGAATAACATTAAGCATATGTTTAAGGCTCTTACTGTGAATGTAGCCAACAACGTTTTGAGTGAGGCCGTGACGCGAAAGAGTCATTAGGACTTCTGCTGCACTCTTCCTCCACATAACGTTGTGTGGAGGACACCAACTTGTGATGGCAGAGAAAAGTAACGTTAAATCGTCCTTGTGGGCTAGCTCTTCTGCTGGTGCTTCATGGCTGCACAGTCTTACTAACACCTGAAAAAGAAAAGTTTCACATCACCAACTTTGTCTAGGTGCAACTAAATTTGAGTATCAGTAATAAACTGACTAGAAAAAATTCCAATGATATCGATATTGTTGTTTTTTATTTTGCGAAAAAAATTAATGTTCTAATAAAAGGTGTTCATATGAATTTCGTTTCTATGATGAATTGTTCTCTTTTTCAATCACGTCAAGGATTATTCTACAAAAATAAGCAGTAATACTTTACAATTAATAAATTCGTAATTAATAGAAATTATAAAAATTATCTTCAATAAAAGCTTCCTATACACTTGTACTTTATTACTCTATACTTATTAGTTGCAAGTTATGTTCGCGTAATTTTATTTTATTTATTTATTTATTTATTTTTAATATATTAAGTGTTGGTATGTGTTGTTCCATTCCAGAGAAGCATTTGTAATAATCTTCACTGACCTGTCAACGAAACAATAGTATTAGTAATTGTAACTTGTTCTCTGAATGTTGTAATTCCGAAGTTGATAGTTTTAGATTTTTTTTTCTGGATTAGCTCTCAAAATTAAATTTGGATGAATAAAAGCTAACATGTCCAAACAGTGCTGATTTAATTCTCAAAACTCTACAGAAGATATTTCATTACTTGCTGCTGAAGACTTCATGATACGAATATTAGACTTTACACACTAGTATACATTATTTATTACATTATGTAAATGAAGTCATTTAAGTTACAATCTGGATAAAAGGAAAGAGGAAGAGCGGTCTGGCAAGCATGATTCAATGTGGGTGTGTAGCCTATTCCATATTGTTCTATAAATAGACTGTCACTGAAGAAAGTGTAGACAAACACGTCATTATATGTTGCAATAATTCTGATAATGCGTAAGTCAAAAAAAAAAAAAAAGGAAATGTAGATAAGAGCTGTAGTATTCTTATTTCGAACTTACATAATATTTTGGAAAAAAAAAGGGGGGGCCGCAACTGTGACATCGTGATTGAAAGAAACAGTAATTTGTATGGTTTTGACGAAATATTCTAAAATATGAGTTTAAACATAAAAAGTTAAAAATATGTTTTATGTGAAATAAATATCTAGTTCAAAAAATGTAAGGCATACCCAGAATTTCGAAGTATTGTAACTCGTATGTCCAAAAAATATTTACCTAAGAATCCATTCCCTAAGATCGAAGTATACATAGTGAATCGTAAATAATGTCATTAATTTTAGGGGGTTATTCTTTGAGATACTTCAAACAAAAAAGTTTAATATAATTTTAGTCGTTTTTGCTTGCTTTTCGAGATAAAAATTGTTTTATATGAAACATTTCATTGCTTATTTTGGGAAAGTCATTGATTGAATTCCCAATATGCCCAGTCAATTTAAGAGGGCAGTGTATTATGATAATAAATGACGGAAAGAATTTTAATTTCGTCTTTTAAATGTGCAGAAATTTTATCCGAACAAATGTAACTTTTCGTTCTGCAAAGAAATTTTTTAATGTTACATTTGTTTGGATCAAATTTCTGCACATTTAAAGGACAAAACTAAAATTTGTTCAATCATTTATTATCGTATTTTTTAGTAGGTTATTTTACGACGCTTTATCAACAGCTTAGATTATTTAGCATCTGAATGAGATGAAGATGATAATGCCGGTGAAATGAGTCCGGGGTCCAACACCGAAAGTTACCCAGCATTTGCTCATATTGGGTTGAGGGAAAACCCCGGAAAAAACCTCAACCAGGTAACTTGCCCCGACCAGGAATCGAACCCGGGCCACCTGGTTTCGCGGCTAGATGCGCTAACCATTACTCCACAGGTGTGGACTTTATTATCGTAATACACTGCTTTCTTAAATTGACTGAGCATATTGGGAATTCAATCAATGGCTTCCCAAAACACGTTATGAAATGTTTCATATAAAACAATTTTTATCACGAAAAGGAAGCAAAAACGAGCAAAATTGTATTAAACTTTGTTTGAAATATCTCAAAGAATAACCCCCTGAAATTAATGACATTACTTACAGTTCATCCTGTACATATAATGTAAGATGTACACAAAATAATGGGAACATTGAATGTTGAGATACAGTTTTGGAAATGTTCCAAGTTCTCATGTACAACATGAAGAAGTGCAACGAAAGAAATGACGAAATAAGACGTGCAGTTATGAAGATCACAAGTGAAAATCCACGGTTAACTATAAGAATAGCTGCACGTCTTGTAGACAGTCATTCCACGGTTTAGAACATACTAAATGTTGAAGGCATGTATTAAAGCTGCAGAACACATACTGTCTTCGCACTACGAGTTGGCGCGGAGAGTAGATAGGCGGGACGGGGGAATTTTATGCTACACTCTGACCTGAAAACTTCGGTCCGCTTACTTGGCTACAAGGGAACGGAGTCAGACATGAAAGATTCCGTATCTTCGGTGTTGTCGCTATGACTATCATCACATTTTTCAAAATTGCTGGAGTATGATCTGTCCATGACAATCGTCTGTTTATGTTCCAGCCGTGTATATTAATTCGAATCTCTCAACAAAGCCATTAGCCCCACCTCCCCCATCCTGATGGACAACAATGAGGGTTCTGGACACATTTATGGTAGTCAAAACTCCTGTAACATTTTTATTGTGCCAGCACTTGGGAAACGTTAAATTGGTAGACCCATCTATCCGCATTTCGTCCAGATACAAAATCGGTTTTTCCACTTTCCTAAGCTTTCTTATTTGCCGTAGATATCTTCACGTATTCTAATTTACAGTGTTTTCCTATTTTTTTTTCCTGCACACTTCTTCCACCTGAAATCCTTTTTCTTCAATATTCGTCTTAATGTTGTCTTTCATTTCAAATCAATTTTCTCTTGTAAAAGGGTAGAAGTTTGTTGCAGCTTGGTACTATTTTTTTTTTTTTACTTGTTATTTAACGACACTGTAATAGCTACTAGCTTCTTCAGTGTCGATTGAATTGATGATGGCGAGATGGTATTTGGCGAAATGAAACCAAGGATTCGCCATAAATTATCTGGCATTCGCTTGGGAAAACCTCGGAAAAAACCCAACCAGGTAGTCAGCGCAAGCGGGAATCGAGCTCACTCCCGAGCGCAACTGCAGATCAGCAGGCATACGCGCTACCTCCTGAGCTACGCCGGTGGCCCTCTTTCTTTTTCAAATAAAAATTCTCAATTATATCTTTTTTGTCAATCTCCCGTCGAAGTCATCTCCATTTGCGTTTCGCTAGTCTGGACGTTTCCGTTTTTTTTCTCCCTCAGGTGTCGACAACGCACTTTCTTCTGTGCAGTCTTTCATTTCATTCCTTATATGCTGTATTGTTCTTGTGGATAGATTAGAGTACTTTTCTACCTTTGCTGTAGGTTTCGTAAGAGGAATGCAAAGGCACTGTTGTTCTTTTTCTTCATCGCAGAATTATTTTGTACTTCTAATAATATTCCTTTCTTCGCTATAGATTGCCAATCCTTGTTTCCTCTTTGTCCACATATTTACAATAAACAAAAAACTGCTATAAACCTAAATAACAGTATACAATAACATAAATTCTATTAACTATATTATTATTAACACGAAAAGCAAAGGATAACTAAAGCAATACAAAGATTTGCGGTATACTGAAAACAATTGTCTTGTTGAAACTAATAAAACACTACAATAAAAACCGCACTATTATTTTCACAAAGTCGCAAAGACTCACAGACACATGTAGTAGATGTTTGTGAAACAGAAATATTGCAGTGAACAGAGCGCTGCGCATGCGCGACTGTTTCCCCTCCGCCCCGTCTAAGTACTTCAGCCACCTTCTCCTGGCGTGACAACAGTAGGACATCATCCAGTCATTACTGCAGAAGCCATGCATTCAATACTGAGTTGAGCTGAGAAATGTTGAGACGATCAAGAAGGAATTTCGGGGCAAACCTGCACTAGCAACACAAAGATTCATCTGTTCATTGCATCTTGCATTTTTTGTACTCTTGTTTAATATTATAACAAGTCATTGGAAACTTATGAAGATCTTATCTTCTATCATCATTTCTAACTTTTTTTTGTCGCACTATTTCGAGATGAGGTGAGACTGGATTAATCTTGCTTAGGATAGGGACCGATGGCGGACTTATGTGAGAGCGGCAATGAATCTCTGGGTTTTCTAAAAGCTATTTGTAAGTGAGTACTATTTCGAGGTAGAGATAGATTTTTGCAGAGCTTCGTTAATTTCATAGTAAAGAACAGACACTTTTTATGTCTCCTGTGATATTATTTCCCGAGTTTAACATGTACTATAAGAGAAATCGTCGTCAAAAGTTCCCAGGTTTAGGCTTGTGTATCTCGTAAACTGTTAGAAATTTTACTAAGGTATCTTAGGCCCTAGATTAAATCGATGTAAAACTGAACAAGGAATATGTCCCTAAAATATTTCACATTATAGACTCCCTGCATACTGTATATTTTATTGACGTGTGTGTACATACAGAAGTACACACGTTCATACATACAAACATACACCTGTTTAAGGGAAATCAAAACATCTGTTTTTGAATCAGAGGAGAGGAGACATATTTATGCTGGCTATAATTTCCAAGTAACAATACAGAGTCCACACCTATGGAGTAACGGTCAGAGCGTCTGGTAGTGAAACCAGTGGCCCGGGTTCGAATCCCGGTCGGGGCAAGTTACCTGGTTGAGGTTTTTTCCGGGGTTTTCCCTCAACCCAATACGAGCAAATGCTGGATAACTTTCGGTGCTGGACTCCGGACTCATTTCACCGGCATTATCACCTTCATTTCATTCAGAAGCTAAATAACCTTGATACAGCGTCGTAAAATAACCCAATAAAAAAAAACAATACAGAGAAAGTAAACACTGATACCATACACAAATTTGATTAGTTCTGATTACGTACCTGCACAAATATCTTCTGGAGTAATATTCTTCTTTCCCGTGGAGTAAACTCACTGCCATTTTCTGCTGTATCTGGGTTTTCTATTTCCGGTAAATCGAAGAATAAATACAGACACTTGACTAGTGTTGATGGTACCGATACTGATGTCATAACCTGAAAACATTTAAAAAGATTATTAATCACAACATGTTACAGCAGGCTGTAACACCACATACTAGTATTACAATACAATAAACAATACAGCTATGAGTCACACATACTTGCTCATACACATTTACACAATAGCCTTGCATAATTATTTTACAGAAGTATGATGATTAACATCAGTAACAGCCAAGTAACTCGGCTGTTTTTCAGTAGTGTTAAGGCTGGTTCACAATAAACCTGGAACGGAAACGACAACTAGAACGAGAACGGAAATATTGTTAAAATAAATGTATTTAAATGTAAGCATTCACAATTAACTGTTGTGAATGCTCACATTTAAATACATTCATTTTAACAATATTTCAGTTCTCGTTCTCGTTGTCGTTTCCGTTCCCGGTTTATTGTGAACCAGCCTTTATTCTAAGAGTGACAAATCAGAAGAAGCAGTGACATCTTATTTAAGAGGACAAGTTTAAATTTAATTTTTCACATTGACATTTTCAAGGTTGGATTCACTTCTGTCTTTATGTAAAAAAAAAGACAGAGATACCATTTAAGCAGTCTAGTACATACAGTCACGAAGCTTGAGGTGATTTTTTGCATTTCTCGCGATACAATGCTCCAAGCGGTTAGCAACTGAGAGTACTACGAACGATAGACTGTGCAATAGTAGTGATCCTAGTGGCTAGCAACTAAAATTCAACTGTCATTGGATGCATATTCCCTACGTATTGAGCTTCGTGACTTATTTACTAGATTGTGATTGAAGGGAGAAGCGTAGGACAATTGCTCTCCCCTCTCCCTCTCGAGTTTAAGATTTAAAAAAATAATTCGTAACTACTAAAAACTGTGAGAACTGTACTTTTAATATTAAAATGTTTCACTTTCTAATGCTTAGGAAATAAAAGACGAACTAGTTAATGACTGCTCAAATAAAACCAAAGATTTAATCTTTGCTACATTAGTGGTTGTTACCTATTGTAAATAAAAGTATACTTTATTGTTAATTGAAATTAAAATTTTTTATCAATATAATTGTGTGTGTTTATTTGTTCGCACCTACAACATATTAACAGCAAATGCATGTAAATTGCGTATCATATACGTAGGATAATGAACTTTCAAAATATTTTCAATGCATCTGATATCATGGATTAAATCTATTTTTTATGGTCAAGTTTACCTCAGTTCAAAGTATGAAAAAAAGTTATTTTCAGAAGAAATGAGAAGGCAGTATGCCACGCAATATACCCTTTAAGGTCACCCTTCAAAAATCCCCCTCCACAAGTAAAAACGGAAATGACACCCATGGGGAAAGAGCAAGGAGAAAAAGAATCCTTTTCACTGTTGTGGTTACAAATAACTCAATCCACTTGATTTTCAAGCAATGAATACTAATAACATTGAAATGAATATGTTCAGAAAAATACACACAGCTAGATAATGAGACAAAGGAATAATTGAATGTTTATTTCCATCAAAATACCGACATGGAGTAACTTATCTGCTATTATGTTCCTTCAAACAATAAAACATATGTCGAAAGAAACTTACCTCCACCAATGATACGTCACCAGCTGCTAGCAGGTTTAGAGCTGACAGAAGCATCCAACCATTACTTGACTCTTCCGAATTTTCAATCTCAAGAAACTTAACAATGGCACAACTGGCTGCTTCAGTTGATTGATTGGATGCTCTCCGCCGCATTTCTGACACCATAAGACGTGATACTTGTTTACAAAACGAGAGAATATCGCGAAATTTTTCCATCATATCTGATGACGGACTATTTCCAAATACCTAAAACAAAGAATAAAGAAGTTATATAACCCCCGATATGCTTATAAAAACTAAAATGAAAATAATTTTATACGAAAAAATAATATGTTTATTACTTGTTCACACGACAGTATTCAATGAACGTCTTTTCGATTATAAATCAATATCTCTTTCTAACGATAATAGTACTGATACAGCAAAGTCTTAACCTTAGACGTCAAATAAGTTGGCCATAAAGTCTGATTTTTACGATGTTCAACTTTATGCGAGATTTTTTAGTTTTTGCATCATGTCAAAACTACATAAATATTTCATTTTTCGGAGCTACAATGAAGGCATGAAAAAAATAACCTATTTGTAACACAAAAGACAAAAATAACAGAAACAACAGCAAATGAGAGAAAAAGTCTACCAACATAAAATTTAAATTATGTTTTATTTAATGACGCTCACAACTGCCGAGGTTATAATCAGCATTGCCAATGTGCCAGAATTTTGTCCCACAGGAGTTCTTTTACTTGCCAGTAAATCTACTGACATGCGCCTATTGCATTTAAGCACACTTAAATGCCATCGACCTGGGCTGGGATCGAACCTACAACCTCGGGCACAGAAAGCCAGCACTCTACTGACTGCGCCACCTATCTACCAATGTAAAACAAAACTTTTACGCAGAGAGAGAAAATTATCAAAACTGACGCGATTTTCTAAAACAAAGAATAAAAAAAGAGAGTTTGCCAATATAGTCGAACATAGCCGAAAGCACCTACGAAATGTGCTACTTTTGTCAGCAGTTAGTCACAAATTGAGTAGGTTTTCTCCTCTCATGGGTTCTACTTAGGTTTAAATACTCTGTTAACCAGCTAATTTATTGGTTCAACAGCTGTTGTCATAGTTACCAGGAAGGAGAATCATATAATTGCCTCCACACTGCAGGCTACTAGATGTTGATGGTACAAGTTACAGCGCTATCTGTTTTCTTTTTCAGTACAAAATTATTTTTATTATCTATAACGAGCAGGTATCATTAGCAGGTTGTGGTCGGCTTGACATAACTTACATCTTATTCGTATTGAATAGTAAAATTAATAAAAAAGGAAAAAAATGTTCGTTATTTGCTATAACTTGGTTATGATCTTAATTAAACTAGAATGAATACTGTCATATTGTATTCTGGTAAAAAATTGCCATTGTTTTTCTCCTCCTCACCATCATCACCAGTCGATAACTACAAATACTATTGCAAAAGCTCATCTCATATTCCTTTCTCTATTTGGAGTATACTCTCACGAAATCTTTACTGTGTGTAAATATAAGATACAAAAGTCTGCAACATTAAATCAATTCTAAACGATATTCTATGCATGTTCCTTTGATTTAATCTCGTCACTTTTTCTTACCAAGAACAGAAAAAAATGTCAAGTCTATTCCTTTTAATCTTTCGTCTTGTGTGAAGTATAAGGTAGTGGAGTGCCATAATTTTATAAAACTGTATAAAGCTAATTATTTCTTTATATATCATTTCAACTGAAATTCTTAAAATATTACATACAAGAAAAAGAACATTTTATGTATTTAATTTTTTTATTGGGTTATTTTACGACGCTGTATCAACATCTAGGTTATTTAGCGTCTGAATTATATGAAGGTGATAATGCCGGTGAAATGAGTCTTGGGTCCAGCACCGAAAGTTACCCAGCATTTGCTTGTATTGAGTTGAGGGAAAACCCCGGAAAAAACCTCAACCAGGTAACTTGCCCCGACCGGGATTCGAACCCGAGCCACCTGGTTTCGCAGCCAGACGCGCTGACCATTACTCCACAGGTGTGGACTTATTTTATATATGTTTCCTGTATTTTTGTTCTTATTATAACCAACTTAGTAACGGGCAAATATATAATACCTTTTCAAAATGTGATAGCTAACTGTCTGACAAAATACAAGTGATAAGGCAGACAGACTATGTCACTTTATAACACTTGATATTGTGGGCTTACTGGAAAAAGTTGGCGAGTCTCACTGCTGTCCTATGTAGTCACTGACTTTTTGCAGTACGCCCACGATATCTTATAATAAATAGTGCTTATTTATGGTAATAAAAAGGCTACTAGTAAACATTAAGAGATGATAGAGCTTCTGGGTAATTAATCATTGCTTCCGATATCTGAATATTCAATACCAGATTCTTCTTAAGGAAGGAAGGATGTCCTCAATATTTCGCGTTTTACTTTTATACATTTTCACAAACTTCTTTCATAGACCAAAATATTTCCTAACTTTGTGAACGATCTATTAGTTTTCTTAAAGAAATGAAATAACAACAACAACAATAATAATAATAATAATAATAATAATAATAATAATAATAATAATACAAATTATTATTATTATTATTATTATTATTATTATTATTATTATTATTATTATTATTATTATTATTATTATTATTATTATTATTTGAAATACATAATGTCTATGACTGATAATAAGTCAGGTACCGTACAGGGTAGGTGTTTAAATTGCAACTAGACCTACTGCATTTAAAAACATGTTAACAGGAAGAACTAAGTACTAAATAGGCCTACTAGAGTTTCTAAATAGTAGTAGTAGTAGGGTTTAAGAAGGGCGCGTCAGCTACTATGGCTATTTGCGCCCTTATCTAAAATTCTTAATGTAACAAATACATAAATAATATAATAATCAGAGTGCTAAAAGAACTAAAAAGCGTTGTCACGATAAAACGAGGCACACAAATGCAGTATACATAAGGTGATTTCTACAGAATCATAAAAGTGAGCAATTCTACCACACTAGGTGGTATTCAAGACGAACAAATAAAACAATAAAACTAAGGCCACCGAGGATAACTTGTCAATCATATTTTAAAACCATAAAATTTTATAAAATATTCGGATGTATAAAGTCCGAAATGTCAACAATGTAAAATCAAATATAAAACAACAAATGTAACCTCCGGATGTAAAGGGTCCGGAGGATGAGTAAAACGGATCAATAAAAAACTAAATCACCTTATCCAAACCTGTATTTGATAAAAATCTCAGAACTGCATTTGCACGAGTTTCTAAATCTTAATTAATGTCTTAGGATATAATATATCACTTCAGATTTGAAGAGTTATGCGCAATGACTACAATACAATGCCTGTTAAATAACATGGTATCTGGTGTGATTAAAACTTTACTCTTCTCAAAGACATTTCATTCCTTGAGACAATTTATAAGTTTACGTTGTTTGTATCTGTTGCTGCAATATTATTGCCTCTGTATGTAATTTTACTTTTTTGTCCATGAATTTAAAAATAGTTTGATAGACTACATTTCATCTGTTTTTTTATTGGTTTATTTTACGACTCTTTATCAACTGCAACGGTTATCTTGTGAGTGAAATGAAGGTGACAATGCCAGTGAAATGAGTCCAGGATCCAGCACTGAACGTTACCTAGTATTGCTCTTAATGGGTTAAGGGAAAACACCGGAAAAAAAAGCTCAACCAGATAACTTGTCTCAACCAAGATTTGAATCCGGGCTCACTAATTTCAAGGTCAGACATGCTAACCATTACTCCATAACAGTGGACTTCTACATCTGTTACGAATTGTATTTTGAGACATCTATTTTAAGTATAAATTTCCAATATTGTTTGAGGCGTAGCCTATATTTGTAGTATGATAGTTTATGTTGGTTTTGTTTTTATTCCAATGGGCATCTTAATTATTTCAGTCTAGTTATTACCAAGCTGTTCATTAATAAATCTTTATAAGCTGTCCTGTACGAATTTACTTACTGTTACATACATGTTCAACACTGCTAACTTTCATATGTAGCCTATGTGTTTCGATATATTTAGATATTTTAGGTTTACATGTAAAAAATTCTGACAACTGCAGTAGAGGATATAAAATATAGGATAATATTAACTTTGCTCTGTTTCGGTTTTTATTTCTTCTCCTAGTGAGTTTTTATTTTGTACCTTTTTTTTAGTTTTCATTCACTGAATGTTTTATGTCTACAGATGTTCATATCTGACTTGTGTGTAGCCTACCTACTACAAGTATGTATATCGTTGTCGTTCCTGCAATAACTCCTATGTGACAAATTTATCGATTTTCAGATTTTTGCTCTATTAATACCTTAAATAGTGATACAACAAATAATAAAATCTCCTGTTTGTAATTATATTTCTTTGTTTCGAAAATGTAAGAATTCACAGCCTCCTATGTATGGCTACCATAGGATGAATAAATGTGTTTTCTATTCCTACTGAAAAATTTCATATTTTGCACATAGGAGTTACTGGAGGAACAGCGACGATATACTCGAAAAGCTGTCATGCAGCTACAAATTTGTAGTCAACTGTTTCTCTTTCTTTTGCAGATCGTGTAGCTAATTATATTCGTATCTTTCAAGATATGTTTTGCACAGTTCCAAGTATTGACGACTTCATCCTATGAATATTTCTCTATGTAGCAGTTTCACAATGGTAACTAAGTTACACATATGGATATTCTCTTTAAATTTAGGACGGAATTTGAATTAATATATAAACTGATTCCTGTTCATTTACGACAAACTGCGACACGCAAAGTAATTACCATATTTGACACACTTTTTTGTTTGAAAATGGATCTGAAAAACAAGGTGCATCTTATACACTGATATTGAGTTTGTGAATGGGTCGAAGCTTCATAAAAACCTATACCTACATGAGAAAGTTGATGTATAACATGCCACGAGTGTGGAAAGTATTGTTGGACCATTTTTAAGAAACAATTAATGCCACTGTTATGTGAACCTCATCTTACACCCCTTTTCTGCACAGCTGAGCGAGATGGAACGAAATAATGCATCTTTCAATAGGATTCCACTACTGCTCATACAACAAACTTTTCCTTATAAGAAACTAAGTGTTCCAGGCCAGAGTCTTTATATTAATTTGTGACTCCTTCGATCTCCCGACCTGACCTATGATTTTTATCTTTGGGGTTCACTGAAAGATAGTGCACAGGGCAAACCACGTTCCTTCTAAGATCTCAAGCATAATATCGATAATCGTCAGGAGACTGCCTCAATTTCTCGACGGGAATTTGACAGAATGATGGAGAATATGATAAGCAGGTGTCAAAAATGTACAGAGAAGGACAGCACACAGTTTCAACATATTCTTACTTAAATTTGGGTAAGTACATAGACGTCACATATTACTAGCATCAACTCAATTCACCATGTGGCCAACATGTGTACTGTTGCTATGCATACAAAAGCTACCATGCAAGCACACCATGTTCAACGTGAAGTCTGGAATCATCTTCAAAATTTACCATAATTTTTATTTTTTATACTAAAAAATTAATATTAATCTTTTGTTTTACTTTCAAGTTTCTTGACAACTCAAAAGCATGTGACACCTATTTCAAACTATCCTACATATGTATAGTAACTACCCGCATTCTAATTATTGTGCAGAAACATTTTATTTATAATTTATGCTATCCATTATTGTTATTTTCATTTTTATTATTATTATTATTATTATTATTATTATTATTATTATTATTATTATTATCATCAACATCGTTATTACTATTATTATTATTGTTATTTATTATTACTAGTTCTATTATTATTATTATTATTATTATTATTATTATCATCATCATCATCGTTATTACTATTATTATTATTATTATTATTATTGTTATTTATTATTATTATTATTATTATTATTATTATTATTATTATTATTATTAATTGATTAACTAGTGGACTTACTAGTGTTAATTATGTAAGATTTGTCCGGCTTACAGCTGTTTCAGTGCTTCACGCACCATCCTCAGAGCCTACTAGATCACTTAATCAATTAATTATATTCAAGTGTTAAAAGTAGTGTACGCAAGATTCAAAATGGATTATTATTATTATTATTATTATTATTATTATTATTATTATTATTATTATTATTATCATCGTTATTATTATTATTATTATTATTATTATTATTATTATTATTATTATTGTTATTTACTACTACTACTACTACTACTACTACTACTACTACTATTATTATTATTATTATTGCTGTTGATGTTTTCTAATAGTGATTGCGAAGTTGATTTGCACTTCATCTCGCCAAAAATTGTAATGTTGTAAAATCTTGGCTTGTTCCACATCTTAAAGCTTCAACGTTAATGTAAGATCTATGGAATACAATAAATTAAATGATGAAAAAATATCCCAATGTGGTCCATTGAGGTCTCTTCTGGCTGGTTTTGTGTTGCCAAACCTTTTTGTAGTTAAGGGATGTCTTCTTAATTGAATTTGATGCCGCTATCAGTACATTCTAGTAATGAAGTCCAGTTAAATCTGTGGAGATGCCCAAGAAAGCAATCCAATTTCGTCAACATACGGAAGGATTCTACCACAACTGTTCTTGGTATACGCAGGAGATGGGTCTGATTTTGTATTTGCTGTATGGTTTGTCTTGTAGTTACTGTTTCTACGTAGCTGGAAGTTTGTTGTTACTTGGGAGAATTTTTTAATGTTTCTGTATGTTCATTTAGTTCTATTTTTTTATGCATAGAGGTTGGCATCCGACTTCTTTTTTTGCCAGTACATCTTCTGTATCATTTCCATCCTAACCTACGTGGGCAGAAATCTATTGTAATATTACTTTCATGTCTCTTGCTTTAAATATTATTATTTTGGTTTTTATCTCCTGTGCTATTTTTGGTGTGATACACAAGTGTTCTGCCCCAGGGCAGGTCTTTCATTGCAAACTCAGCATCAGATGATAGTCCACATTAATATATATGGATCATATGCGGTGATTAAGAGAAAGGCAGAAAATAGGAAAGATTGGAGAATGCTGGGTTTGCAGTGAAAGACCTGCCCTCGGGCAGAACACTTATCTGATATCTCTGCTCCCGAAAAAGCTGAAATTTAGAATTTATAAAACAGTTATATTACCGACTGTTCTGTATGGTTGTGGAACTTGGACTCTCACTTTGAAAGAGGAACAGAGGTTAAGAATGTTCGAGAATAAGGTGCTTAGGAAAATATTTGGGGCTAAGAGGGATGACATTATAAGAGAATGGAAAAAGTTACACAATGCAAAACTGCAAGCATTGTATTCTTCACCTGACATAATTAAGAACATTAAATCCAGACGTTTGAGATGGGCAGGGCATGTAGTAGGTCTACATATGGGTGAATCTAGAAGTGCATATAGTGTTAGTTGGGAGCTCTGTGGGGGGAAATGAACTTAGAAAAGGCCAAGGCATAGATGGGAGTATAATATTAAAATAGATTTGAGGGAGGTGAGGTATGATAGTAGGAATTGATTAATCTTGCTCAGGATAGGAACTGATGGCAGGCTTATGTGAGGGTGGCAATGAACCTCCGGGCTCCTTAAAAGCCATTTGCAAATAGTTAAGTAAATAATCATCTGATATCTTCTTCTGCCCCGTTTACCATTCCTTCCAGTGTATCCTTCAGTAGGTAGTTTCTTCTCAGCCAGTGACCCAACCATTTCCTTTTTCTCTTCCTGATCTCTTAGTGTGATGGAGTTATAATTAGTGATTGCCTATATTGTTACCTGGGAGTTAGATATGGCCTATTATTATGTTATGTATCTTTCATTCTTTATTGGTGTGCTTATTTTATTATATATTTCAGAGTTAGCTGTAGGCCTACTGTATTAAGTTCCTAGACAAATTTGTTTGCATTGATATCCAGAGTGGCGTATTGTGTAAAGAATTTATGGGTAAGAATACTTCTGCTTTCTTTAAACTTTATAGTTGTAGGAGTCATCTCTATAAATTCTTAACCAATTTTATCGCGGATAACTTTCTATGAGATCTTTTGGTGCTATTTGGTGGAACTCTTATAATCTTATGATAGGTCTTGCTACCTGCCGTTAATGATTTTTTTTTCTGCTTCGATATTTGAGCAGTCCACTGAGTATATTATGTTTGTAATATGTGTTACATTTGATGCTGTAATGAGTGGTAATTCTTGTTCAACATATTGTTTCAGTCAGTGCTGTATCTTCTGATTGGGAGAGGTGCTTTTCATAACTTGCACCAGTTGTGGGTGTTAGGCTTAGGCCTACTGTTTGCTTTAATTATTTTAATGTAAATACCTTCGCTTTCATGTCTTGTTCAGTATTATTGTTAAGTACAAGAAAATATACCCTATAGGCCTACAGTACATTTTAAAACTGTTTGTTGTTTATTATTTTTATTTTCCAAAAAACTCCCAATTGTTTCTATGGCCTTTTCCAAATTCTTTACCCACTTACATTAATGAACACTACCAACAACAGTCTTTTGTAAGGATGACTTTAATAAGAAATTATATGCATCATTAAACCGAAAAGACTATTATTAGAAGGAGTCAATTCAATTTCATAAGAGATATTTACAGCATAATTTCGATTTTAGAACGACCTCGAAAAATATCTTGCACTTTTTTAACGAATCTTGGAAAAAATTTTCAAACTTCATGATCCAAATATATTTGAATCTCGAATCAAATAGAATAACCGAAAATTATTTAGCTGAACCAGAAATTTCATTTCTCATTGCAATAAGTGTTTAGTTTTTGAAGAGGATGGGGAGAGAACGTTAACACATTATAGCCTACCAACCAATATGATAACAGTCGCGCTATGCAATAGAAAACTTTTAACAACCAGTTCTGAAGATGGCCAATAGCAGGCCGAAACATGTTAACAAGGTAATATAAAATTTAACACATGAAAGACACATAATACGTTTTCCGAAGAAAACTTGTGTTATAATCCAAATACAGTACAAACAAGAGATATGAAATGTAATAAATCTTAATCTTTTCCATCATAATGACTTCCATTTGTTCAGTCTCTCTTCTTGTGCGAATTCTGAGAAACACGACATTTATAAATATAGATGTGCCTTCAAAATTATCATGTTTCTCTGACTTAAAACAAAAGCAATCCATACTTAATGACATGTCAGCCTAGTCCCTCCTTTTCAAATTGAATCTATGGCATAATGATTTCAGGTTTTGTACAACATAAAATACTTAAAGATTTCATTTTGTGTAATGCAGGGTTGGTAGAGCGGAGAAAAATTCTCTCCAGCACCGGGATTTGAACCTGGGTTTTCAACTCTATGTGCTGATGCTCTATCCACTAAGCCACACCAGATTCCAATTCCGATGACAGAGCACGTAGAGTTGAAAACACGGGTTCAAATCCCGGTGCCGGAGAGAATTTTTCTCCGCTCCACAGATCCTTCATCATATGATAACGCAGAATTTCTGCACGGAAATATCATATGTACTTCGGTGTATCGCAATAATATAATTTTGTGTAACCAAATAAAATTTCAGTCATATTCCATGACAATATATTATATTCCGATTTACGTACCTTGCAAAAAAGAGGCAACATGTTGTAGAGTTTATCATCACGTTCCTTTTCACTGAGAGGGTGTGGTGGATGGTTATATTCAGAAAACAGCTTCTTAAGGTGCATGAGTCCTAAAGCTGTGTGCTGTGGATTCGAGTTGGCTTCATCTTGTGATACGGAGGGGGCAGACGCCCCCCCTGCACGAAATTTTCTCATGATGTTCATAGCGACTGTTGCGTCTGAAATTTAAATTAAGCCGTAAGACTAAAATTAATTATTCTATTAACCCCATGCCTTCACTCTGTACAATGGTAAGATTTGTAATTTAAAACGATAAACAGAAACTTAGTATTTTGAACTTATCATTTACACAATCTCGTACTGGATTTATAGAATCGATAATGCGAAAGCAGAAACAACTGTGTTACCAAAGAGGACAATGCTCTTACCTTGGTTAATTCAGTGGTAATAATTAATGTACTAAACTATCACACTTTAGTCACATTTTTCAAACTAATTTTGTACTGACAGCACCTGATGGACAAGATATTATTATCCTAACGACAAGGTTCACTCCAGTCCACCAATCTAAAGTTTTCTCGATGGTATTAACGGCACTTGCATACGCATCAAGAACACAAAATGTATTTATTTGTGTCGTCTTCTGTTGTACAGTATTCTTTTGCCGTACATTATGATGTACATTTTTTTCCTACACGCCCACTTTCCCCAACACCACAGCTGATTATATCCATCTTGTCGGGAAAAACATCGACTGACTCGGACGACAGACTACATTTGACAAGTAGCTGTATTCCTTTAGTGAGCTGAAATGAACCAAGAGTCAAGGAATTAACAAAGTAGATAACGAAACGTCAGACATTTCATATTGACTTGTAAAATATACTGTGTATAATTTATTTTATTTAATAGTTTATAATTATATATTATGAAAGTAGCTCTATCTGCTCAGTATATTATAAGCCGTACAAGTAATAACTGGAACAATATAAAACAAAATCACTTTCTACGTTGCATTGGTGTTCTCGTTGACGATGAACCAAAGATTGAAATTGTGACTATCTATTAATAATGCATTACTTGTTGGTGTTATATTCTGTTATAAGAAATAAATTCTACATTTATTTGCCAATTCAATTTCACCTACAGAAAAAGCAATAAACCCTCGGCTCTAAAATCAGTAAACGTAGAAATCCTAAGGCAGCAACTTTGCTCCCAGTGATCGTAGCCATCTTAAAATCATTATACAGTGCGTCTATAGAGGTAGAGCCAGCCATAGGGGAAGTTAGGGGGGGGGGGAGCCTGAGGGGGGGGGCACTGCCCCCCCCCAAATTTGTCTCAACTTTTTTTTTTTTTCTATTAATGTTAGAAAATACTGAATTCAAAAGATTTTTTTGTCACTTTTGTTTATGATTAAGTTTTTGTGCTTAAATTGGCGAATTAATGTCTTCAGATAATGTGTTCGGACTACAATATTTATTTTAAATGTCTTTTTTCAGTTATTTTACGACGCTGTATCAATATCTCAGGTTATTTTGCGTCTGAATGAGATGAAGGTGATAATGCCAGTGATAAGCTAGTGAAATGAGTCGGGGTCCAGCACCGAAAGTTACCCAGCATTTATTCAAATTGGGTTGAGGGAAATCCCCGGAAAAAACCTCAACCAAGTAACTTGTACCTATCGGGATTCGAACCCGGGCCTCCTGGTTTCTCGGCCAGACGCGCTAACCGTTACACTACAGGTGTGGACTTTAAATCTTGTAATGTACAGGAATTGTTATACCTCATTTGAGAAATGGGAGCACTGTAATGTTTCTTTTGTAACAGCCTGTACTCATATGTTAGAAGTCTGCAGGTTTTCAGGCCGCCACTTGGAGAAACATGAATAACATACTGCAGAACAATGCAGAAAAAAATAGAGATCCTGCTATAATGCGTAAACTTAAAGACGAGATTAAATAAAATAATTAGAGTTTACATTTCATGTAATATCTTCAAGAAGGCAAACTCCATATAAAAAGTTTTTGTTAGCACTGTTACGTAGTTTTATTGATATATGCATGTTTTTATGTACGAGAGAGAAAAAGAGGGAGATTGTTTTAAGTTATGCCCTGTTATAATTTGTAGTAGACCTACAGTTCAAGCCCTATACAACTCGGTCCGAAACATCGCGGATATGGATGTAACACTGTAAGAGACATGCGCCCGAAAATACCTTTATTAATGATCATAGTCCGATATACTGTACCACGGTCAAGCTATAACGGAGGATGGACGTAAATAATGTACCCTATAACCCCGTTATACGGAGATTCTATGGTTTTTCTTTGCCCTCCCCCCCCAAGGAAACTGTTCTCTCTCTCCGCGTATGTTGCCAGCTATATACCAGTAGAGTCAGAAAGTACCCGAACTTCGGGTGGCAACGCCATGCTCTGTAGGCAACTTCTCTGCCTTGTTTGTATGGTATGTGGCCTAGTCTCCAGGCGTATAGAGTCAGTGTGCCGACCGATCAAAGGGGAAAGTAATGCTTGAAGTGTTCTTCGTTATCCAGGGTCTCGTACATTTCGAGTTTATTCTTGAGGATCGAAATGTCAATTCTTCGACGTCGTCGTGATGCAGTTCGATGAAAAAGACCCAATTCATGGCAAGGACAGAATTGGAGTCTTCATCATGACAATACCCCAGAACATCCGTCGCTCTTAGTAAGCGAAAAACCTCGCACAACACAAAATAACTGTCCATCCACAGCCACCATATTCTCCAGATCTTGCTCCAGCAGATTTCTACCTATTTCCAAACGTCAAATCCCTACTCAAGGGACGGCGGTTTGCGTCTGCCGAAGAGGTGAAAATTCATGCGACGCGCGCTCTGCGGGAAGTGACCAAAAATGGACTGCAGGAACATTCGAGAAGTGGTATGGACGCCTGCAGAAGTGTGCCATTACTCAGAGGGCGTACTTTGAATATGGTGTTGTGTAATTGGTCTCAGGTATCTACACATGTTCGGTTACTTTTTGACTCTACTAGAGTCTACGGCAATTTGGAAGGCGGTAGTCTACTAGCGTTTCCGTCGAGAGAGACAGATAGTGAGAGCAAGGCAGCGTACAACATTGCCACATCATACTGCATTACAAATAGTGCAGGAGAGAATTTAAACTATCAAAAGACAATAATGACCTTAGCCGTTGATTACTGTAAACATGACACCAAACAATGTTCACTAACAATATTCTTTGCACGGTTCTCAGTCCTACATCACATACTTCTGCAGTCGTTTCTTGCGTGTTGGCAACATTGCAGCCAGCATCAAGATGGCCGGCAGCGTTCTGCCCGTCAACGTTTTTAAAATAATTATATACTTTAAACACTATTTTCCGCGCCTTCCCGTGCAATACTTGTCTTTTTACAGTCTCCCCTTCCATTTGTTTATCTTACACACACAGTAAATGTTAGTTTTATTCAATGTATTGAAACACTCACACGTGAACAAACGAACTCGAGAAGTACTTGTTATAGACTGATTGTGATTGGTTCTACTGTACAAGCTTCTGACGTCACATGCTAGAAATGCTACGGCGCATATAGCAGCCGACCGCCTTCCGAAATGCCGTTTAGTCTAGTATTTACATGTAAATCTGGCAGTAAGTGCGGCAACTCTCGCCCGGTCCAAGGCCTCCGCAGTCCACTATGATTAATGAATATTCCTTATTTCTTTACTTTCGTTCATTCTTTTTGTTACTTTTACTCCACTGCCCTTCCATTACAGTTATTTTTTTGTCTGTCCACTACCATGTCGTTGGATAGTGCCAATAAAGTCAAAAGTACATAATAATTGTAAAAAAGTGTGTACCTGTAGGCTATGTACCGTATTTCGTACTCTATTCACCTTCCTTAGTTCCTTCCTCCCTTCCTTGGGTACTTTCTTTTTTTTCTTCCTTTCTACCATTTGGTGTCAAGATTTTTATATTCCATTTAATTTCCACAAATGAGGGGTAAGCATAACTTCGAGTCCACCACTGTGGAGTAACGACTACCTAGCAGGTCTGACCGTGGAATAAGCGGACCTTGGCTCAAATCCTGGTTGGGATTTTTTCCGGAGTTTTCACTCAACCAATTGAAGCAGAATTGCTGGGTAACTTTCGGCGTTGGTCTTCGGACTAATTTCGCTATTATTAAATCACAATTCATCATCATCCATACCATAGCAGTGCGACGTTCTATACTTGTACGGAAGTTCTCACCGAGCCTATGGTGTGGGACTTGTCGGACACTCTGTAGTATATTTCTGTACATAATCACAATGTACATTTAATTGTAAATGTTTATTATAGGCTAATTGTTTCTTATGTTCATGTTAACACTTCTTTAAACTTTCTCAGTTAAAATGTTAATGTTTTAACTAAGAAAGTGTTTTAAGTTTATTATAACTTACTTACTTGAGGTAGTCTCGATCCATCGTCCTCTGGAATTCGTGGCAGGTGCATTGACCATTCAGCAGTGGCGGTTCCTCGGGGGAGGGAAGGGAGGAACGTCCTCCTCACATTTTTTTTTTCTTTTGAAAGTAAATACCAAATAAAATATGTGCCCTGAAATTCGAGGAAGATTCGATAATTTTTAAGTTCTCAGCTATAAGAAAACCTCGGTTGATCGAGTTTTAAACGACGCGCGCTCATGTGCTGCTAGAAAACTGTGAGAAAGATGCGAGATTGTTTGTGTAGAGGAAAGTCAATCCATTCCTCCTTTACTGCAGTTAACACACATAGACAACAGCGCACTAGCGGCCAGAGAAAGAAGCAGACTTTTAAAGCAAGTAAATGAACGGATAGGGAGGAGATCCTCCTCTGAATCAGCGCATGGGCGGGAAATAGAAACCGACTGGTCATGCAGCAAGCTCGCTACCGCTGCCATCTAACGATTTTGAATTCAACCAGACTATAACACATCTAGGAGGAGACACAATAAAAACAGTTTTAACGCAAAGGTATGAAAGATAGCATATAAACTTTTTTTTTTAATTATAAATAAATATTATTCATTGCACTTTATATAGGCTACTATTCATGGTTTGAATCTTTCACGGATATTTGGAAGTTAAAGTTGGGTTTATATAAAACAAAGAGGAAGTAGTTTGTTCTACGTTAGTATCGCAGATCTTTTTGGCCCCTGAAATTCACTTCCATTCATTGTCTACTAGACAGGGCAACAGCCACAAGACCTGACATTCTTCAAAAGCATGTGATACTGATCTTGTAAAATGTACATGTGCAACACAGACCACGTGGTTGGGCGCAGTGTCCTCGCTTTCTTCAGATTATTTCCCATTCCCATTTCCGTAAAACGGTTCCGATTACATGTTAGTAGCTACAGTCTCTTCCAACACGTGTGATGCTGTATTGTGCGTGAGAAATGCTGCGAGGTTGTGAATTTCCTTGTAATTGTTAATTTGTGCAATTATTCAATAATGAATGGAAGTGAAAACAGAATATATTTTGTAAAATTTAGGAAACTCCGTTTACAAGAATAGATTATTGCTATACAGAAGGGAAGGCCAACCCCAACACTACCTGGTCTTAAATGTATGCATGTAGGCTAATTTGTAGCATGTTTTATTCAAGAAGGTATCATTTCGTGCTGTTAACTTCTTTCTTCCTCTTAAGAAATACGCAGGAGCCGCCACTGCCATTCAGCCAATATGACACGTACTGATGAGGTTTCCAGGACGATACGTCCATTGATACTATGTTCATATCACCTATATTTACACTAGAGATGAGCAAAACTAACTGCCGCTCTCGCTCGCTGAGTTCGTTGCATTTGTCTTTCGAGTCTCGTCTCGTCATTCTCGTGCGCTTCGAGTCTCGCTCATCAGTCTCGAAATAGCATTTGGTCGGCGTGGAAAGATTTCGAAACTTGAATAACACACATCATTCAAATAAATAACATTATAAATGTTTAAATGAGACAAAAATACAAAACAGAACAGTATCATCATAGTTATCAAAGTGTTCTGGTTCAATATATAAACAGAAAAAAAAAAACAATTCTCAAATAAATTTGCATTTCTAAGAAACATTAAACATAATGTTAATATCTTTTTACTTGAGATTGCACACTTGATCTAAAACATATGAAAAGAACATTTCTAGCCTTTTAATAAGGGCCTAGTAATTAAATGAAGACTGGGGAACGGATTATTTTACACGAAAGGTAAAGATGACGTTTCAAATAGGCTACTTGAATGTTTATACATATATAACAGTTGCCAAAGTAGATAAAAGTTCAATCAGGTATAAACAACTGTGGTGATTCAAGGCTGCTTGATCTTCGGGATTTCGGGAGTGATCAATCTCGACGTCTCGGAACACTCACAAGCAGTCTTTACGTCAACGACGCGACGTATACAACACTGTCGTGCGGGCTTTCGGCTTTGCGGGCGCTGTTAGTCTTGTTTGATATAGATGATAGGAGAAATGTATTAGGATATGTGATTGAATGTAATGAAAGGTAATGGTGGACCATATCCAGAAATTTGAGGGAAACTGTTACCTGAAAGCCGTATGATGATAATAAATATGAAGAAAAAATTACCGGTATATATATATATATACACACACAATTTAAAAAACGTAAATAATGAATAACGTTTTTGCTGTTCTTGCGACACTCATGAAAACAAATTAAAAGAATTAAAGCAGTACCTAATACAGTGAAACCTGTTCAAGACGGAAGTGACATGGTCCTAATTTTTTTTCCGTTGTGGACAGGTTTCTGTATTATTCAGGTGTGACATTAAAATGGAATATTTTGTCATTCATATAAATGAAAAACAAAATGGCATGCCGCAAATTGCAAGAAGTACAAAATATTCCATTTAACACTAATCACATTAAATCAGCTTTCTGTCGCTTATTCCGTTGGTGAATCATCTTGATTAAAATCTCATTTTCTGTATAAATATTATCGTAACTCACTCATTAGTCATTAAACATTACTAAAGTTTACTAATTTCATTCTATTTATTTAGCCCATTGTTATTTCTTCTCCAGACCCTTTACATCTGGAGATTATTTTAGTTACATTTCTTTTAATACACCTTATTACTCGGACCTTATACATCCGATTTTTAATTATTGTTGTTATAAAACATTGCCACATATTTCTTGTAGCAGTGTTTGTTTTATATTTTATGATTGTCTCACATTATCTTGGGACTACTACGTGTTCGTTTTAATGTTATTTTATATCAGGAGTCACCTTGTCCGTCCAATATTAGTGTGTTTTAATGTGTCAAAGTTTTTAGTCAGTGTGAATTTTAGTTATACAATAATGTAATTTCACCACACAAAAAGAAAAACAATAGGCATGGGTGCAAATAGCCATTGATGCTGACGCGCCCTTCAAATTTCACTATCTATCTATCTATTTAATATCTAACACTATACTCTAATATTGTACTGCATATCACTGCACATTATTAATTAACTGGACTAGGAGCCATCTATTAGAAGCCTTGAATTCTGGTTTATTTAATTTCTTCCCCAGTTCAATAGCTTGCTTTGCAGAATAGATCCAGAAATTGGCTTGTTCTTTGAAAGGTCATGAAGAACTCACTCCCACAACAGTTCATTTATTTTCACATAAACAGTTGCTTTCTGGTTTCTTTTTTGTTACCAATATCGGCCGCAAGCCACTCACTCATTATGATCTTTAATTTTCAAAGTGTCACACCTGAGTTTTCCACTGAACTTCAACATTAATTCACATAGACTTTGTTTCTAATTTTCCTTTATCTCGATAACTTTTACTTCATCACTTAATGTTAATGCCACATTTTACGCAACTTTTTTTTACCAGGAAATCACTACACTTGCGCTCTGTCTAGCTACGACAGTATACGGGTGTGAAGCATTGAAAATCTTTGAAGGGACTGGTCTGCCTAGTCAACAGGGTAATAAAATTTATGACCGACAGGCCAACACACCCTCGTACCCTCTAAAATTTTGCAAAGAAAACTTGTTTTTATCTTAGTGACCTACATATTTCGTATATTCCTTGAAATTACACGCTGTTTCAAAATATAGTTACAAAATATAGTGTGTCCAAAATATTGTTTCCATTTTGAACAGTAGCAGACAGTTTCCGTTTCCACGTTGGACAGTTTCCGTTTTATTCAGGAAAAATTACACATAATACATACAAATTTCGCCGGGACCAATAAACTGTTCCGAAATAGACAGGATTCCGGATTATTCAGGTTCCGATTTGAACAGGTTTCACTGTACAATAATAATGGCGGCAACATTCTCCTTGTTATGTTTCTTCAGCATTACAAAACATTTTGGGCCTTGCCAGAGAACCTTTACATCCTACTAATGTGTTAAATAACAATTTTTATTGTGACCCACCATGTCCATCTCAATAACCATTCTATGGTGCGCGATAAAAAGGCCATAAGTCAGATATAGGTGGTTTTGAGTTATGACCTCTATGTGAATATAAAAAAATTACTTCTTCAGATGATATAAAGGGTATATGTCTATCCTCTTTCATAATAATGTAGAACTTTAGGTTTCCAGCTCATCATAATGGTTTTAGATCTAATTTCAAAGTTCGATTTTGCTCTACTCAAAACTTGGAATTTGTGATTTAATTTGTTTTACAGTTTTATATAGCAAATGTTATTTCTTCAGAACACTTGTTTGGATTAAACAATATCCGGTTTAACAGGTCCAACTTAAGAGGGTTTTGCTGTAGATATCCAAAATTGACACTATAAAACTATTTTCTTAGTTTCATTGCAAGTTAGGGAGAAAATGAACTATTTCAGTTCACAGATATTTTAATGTTATGCGTTTTTGCCATACTTTAAATGGTAGGCCTATATTTTCAATTAAAAATTTGCTGTGGTAACTGAGCAATTTTTTTTAGAATTTTCCAAATTTAGGATTATAAAATATATTTTCTACACGTTACGAAACCAATGTAAATTAAATAAAAAGAGTAAAAGTTTTATTTTACTTTTCCAAACAAAATAAAGAGCATTTGTGTATATAATGTTACTGCATATTTTTATGAGATTTTACATTTTTCAAGTCCAATACGTAAAAAAGACTATTTACGGTTTTTTTATGACAATGGAAAACTATTTTAACTTGAAACTATTATGACAGAGGAAGAAGATAGGTACCTGTAATTGTTTCTTTTCATTCTGTACCTTCCAAAAAGGAGTTATTGTAAAAAAAAGTCAGGAAAATGGGAATAAACTTACTAAATTATTTCCTGAAGTATGGCCATGAAGTATACCAAAAATTAAAAGTTACACGGTAGTATGAATAATTTACAAAATATGTATTTTTTCATCTCACATTCCATTAAAAGAATAGCTACAAACTGGAATGAATACATAAAATTATTACCAATTTATGGTCAAATAAACCTCATACCGAAACAATGAATGTACTTCGGTACATCATAGTAAAGTGATTTATCTATTTAGCTGTATCACAGATGATGTACGTGCAATATATTGTTGGATGAATAAGATTCTTCCAGCCATACAATTCATCAATAAAAATAACTCGTTGAAAGTAAGGAATGAATAAATTTACCCAGTAGTCATCTTGTCAATTTCTCCGGATACTTGTAATTTGTTTTTCAGAATTTTTAACGCGATAGTTTATATTTTTTAGCTTCCAACACATTTAATTTTCAATTAAAATTTTCTTCTGGTTATTTCACTCATGATACTCTTCTGGTATTAGGTAGGATCACGTGTTCCTTTAATTAATGGCACATTTTTATAAGTTCATCCCAGAAAGACATTCTTTCTTTGAACAAATTTTGCTCTAAGCTTGATTCGATATCAATGTTCAAATAATATGGCTTTTCTTCTGTTATTGGTTCCCACTTCACCTCCTTTGGTGACGGATCTCTGAAACAAAAATTTCTTATGTATATGAAGGAGACATGTAATATACCTTGAAAAATGATTCTTAAACAATTTTATGCTCGACCATGCCGAAATGTAGTAATTATACACCTGGTAGCAGTCCTTTAATGCATGTCATTAAAGTACACCTACTCATTAAAGTACAGGTCTTCAGCCAATCACAAGTCAGCTTTGTACTGTTATATCGATTATTCTCGGATATGCAATCGACAGACAATTAGCGAAAAGTCACGGAGGCTGGAAATCCAATACTGTCGCAGAAGGTTATGTTCTGTTACTATAATAATTAGCGTTAATTGTAAATAATATTCAAATAAATTCAATTTGTCATCTCGTTTTTCAATTCTAAATCAATTTCCAGGTTATATCAGACTAATGTTCATTCTTATTCTGTGCCAAGGTCAATGACATTCGGCCTCGGAAAAAATCAATACTTTCGCGTCTGCACACATCTCACAATTCAGGTCAGTTCGCACATAACCATAAAAAGACCTAATTTTCAATACTTTCAAGTTAGAAATATGGTCGAGCATAAAAAGTCGTATGAAACTTGCCTATAATGGTAATTAAGACGCTCGTATGAAAATTATTAAACTTGCTTGCGCTCGTTTCATAAACAATCATACTTGCGTCTTAATTACTACCATTATTGGCTCGTTGCATAATGTACTATTATGACACCTAATATCTGTTATAATTCATGACAGATAAATTATCAGATTTCTTTCATATTGTCATAAAAGTATTATTATTTTGTGTTCAGCTTCATAAGGGCACACACAGGGTGTTGCCATTTGTTTCTAAATACCTTTAATTAAGGATTATAATTTCTGATATGCCACCATTACACATGAGGAGGAAACAAAGATGATAAATAAATATGCCAAATCAAGAGCTATAATGATCGAAACAGATCATTCCAATTTCTTACAAGTTGGAAAAGCAATCAAAAGTTAAAGAAAGAATCTGCATTCAGCATGTTATACAAATACAATATATATTCAGATGAGGTAATGAACACGTTCAATGTAAACCCTGTCATGCAATAGGAAGGTCTTCCAGACGTAGTACATTTCCATCCAACTTTAGGACAATCAGATAATAAAAATGAGCAACCAGAATATCTCAAGCAGTTAGCATTAGGGTACCATAATAAACATTGTCAAAAGAGAAGCAATTAAAGGTATACTGCTGATAATAAAGATGATAAATGTCATATAGGTAGTGGAGCTATACTGTCACTTTCAGTCATAGCATTAAAAGACAAAATAATAATAAATTAACACTAAGATCAAGAAAATGCAATCACAGTATTACACTGTGACTTGATTATCACTCTGTTTTCAGATTTGAATTAATTGCAATAGACAGTGCGCTTAAATCCATGATTACTGAAACAAATCACAGAGACATCTGGATTTTTACAGACAACAGAAGCTCCATATAATATATCCTTTGCCATCAATAAATTACTGTTACAGTATCAAAATTAATAAAATGATGATGATGATGATAATGATAATGATAATAATAATAATAATAATAATAATAATAATAATAATAATAATAATAATACAGAGTGTAACAAAAGTTTTTGGTACAGTGACAATTTTAGTTTTTTTTTTCAAATATTTGATGGTAAATATCACATTTTTAGCCAAATTATTAATAAAGGATTGCATCACACCACAGTCAAGTAGTTCCAACTCCTACACCATAAAATTTAGTCATGGTTCCTGAGAAAATGGAAACTAAACAAGAGAATAATTTTAACATACTGTTACAGAAACTTTTGTTACACTCATATCATACTCATGCAATCATCTCACTTTTTTTTTTTTTTTTTTTTTTTGGAATCTTCTATGCCACATCAATAAATTTAAGAATGCAGTTATATTGTCAGACTCCAAAGCAGCTATTCTATCAATCGTCTCTAAACACATGCCTTCATCTCAAGCAGCAGAAATAACTAAAATGCTCTCTCAATTACTATCACTCAATAAAAGAATTGTATTCCAATGGATACTATCCCATTGTGGAATCCTGGGAAACGAGAATGCGGATGCTTTAGCAAAGAAGGGGAGCACTGCTACTTCCAGACCTGTTACTAAATCTACGTATTACGCTGTGAAGAGATTTATTAAATCTACATACTTAGACTTCAACAAACAAAATTTGATAACTCAATCCCAAGGGAAAAAATGGAACTCACTGCATCAAAATCCACAGTTAATTCCCGATTTACCACGAAAATCGTCTGTAGCTGCATTTAGATTGGCAACAGGCCATGATTGTTTGGCCAAACACCTGCATAGAATGGGAATATATCAGTCCCCTCACTGCCCATTGTGCAACTCAAACCAAGAAATGGATTCGGAACACCTCAAAATCTGTGCTTCAGTGGCTAGTCATGATAATATCTTTGAAAAATATTGGAGTGCAAGAGGTCAAATGACTTTATTGTCAAACGCCTGGCATTAGAAAACAACAACAACTTTTTTTTTTTTTTTAATTATTACAAATTACAATTCTTTATTCTTCAGGAAATCTTTGAGCCATGATTCAAAAGCACACACTCACATGCAGCGATATATTACTGGTACTAAATTAAAGCTCACTGAAGACTAACTATTACTAATTAGTTTGATTCAATGTGATATAGTGGTGACGAGAGAGTGCCTCCTTACAGTGTTGTGAAACAAATGGGTACCGGTAGCACTGTATTAACCAGTGTTTAATTTGTGTTACCTTATGCTGTGATAAGCATACAGGGAGGAATCTGTAGCAATAAAATTTTACTCACCCCGTTTTAGCAAAGTTAGTCCACATCTTGACTAGCTGTGAGCGCATCTTTTCTTCTGGTTTTCCATCAACCTCTAAATCCAAGTGTGGAGAAAAGAACAAGTATCCGAGCTCGTCGGCATGGCACACTCCTTAAACAACAGAGATGAAACAAGGATACAGCATGGCACGTTTCCCATGAAGGTCTATTCTACGTCAAAGCAAATAATGTATCAACTTATTAAATTTCAATAAATTTACATTATTTAGGCTATGCCTATAAATGCCTAATAATTATGTCTGTGCCTGAAAAGCGTCTTTTAGTATTTTAAGTATAAATGTTATGTTTTATTTAATGATGCTCACAACTGCAGATGTTATATCAGCGTTGCCGGATGTGCCGGAATTTTGTCCTGCAGGAGTTCTTTTACATGCCAGTAAATCTACTGCCATGAGCCTGTCGCATTTAAGCACACTTAAATGCCATCGACCTGGCCTGATATCGAACCCACAACCTTGGGCATAGAAGGCCAGTGCTATACCAACTCGCCAATCAGGTCGACTTTTAAGTATATATTGTGACAGCGACGTGAGATTCGAACTCACGACCAGCATCCCGCAAGAGAGCAGGTCGCGCGTGAGTCGACACGGGCTCCACGGAGCACTGGGGCACGGCGCGCGGCGGGGAGAGGAGAGAGGAGGTTGCGACACACTGTTCCGCGGCAGAGAGGGAAAAGGGCGATGCGACGAGGGGAGGTTGCACGCGCATCTTCTGCTTGCCTAGAGAGGCCGAGAAGTCCGTCGAAGTCGAAATATCGAGAACTCGTCAGCCCGTCAGTAAGCCAATGTTGTTAAAGTCAGTCAGTCAGTAAGCCAATGTTGTTAAAGTCAGTCAGTCAGTAAGCCAGTCTTGTGTAGCAGTGAAGCCAGCTTCGAGACCAGAGCGCGACTTGAGTTGTGTCCGTAACTGTGGAGCCTGAAGCCCGGAGTTCGAGTGCAGTGGACCGCAGTTGGGGGACCTGAGTTCGAAGTTCAGCGGATCGTCTCTGAAGGTCTGTGGTTCGAGATTCTGTGAACGTGAGTGACTGAGCTAGAAGAACTAGCCAAGACAAACGAGCTGTGAACTGAGAACTGACAGTTCTGATTTGTAAATAGTGCTTTGTAAATATTAGTTAAGATTAAAAGTTCATTGTTGTTCGTAATAGTCCAAGTAAATTGTCATTGTCGTCAGTGGAGTGCACTAACGAATAATGTGTTACTGTGTGGAGAGCAAATCCTACTGTTGAGATAATAAAGTTACATTGTTGTTGAGTTGAAATAAATTTACAATATTTAAAATAAAAATATAGACATTAAAGTGAAGAAATGTCTAAAAAACTACAAAAATTCTATTTAAAATGTAAAAGAATTCTTTTACAGATAAACATTGGTCTGGCAAGTTTGTTCCATATTGGTCTTAGAAGAGAGGGAAAAAGATTTTAACTAATTTTCTGGAACCGAAAAGTCCATCCTAGCATAAACTGTACGGTATTTTGTTCAGGTTAGGCGAGAGCTTACAAAGTAGCGTTTGCATCAGTGCATCCCCATTATGAGAATTGAAACTGACCAATCAACAATCAATCTATTTCACTGATAGAATCTCACTCTCCAGTTCAGGAGCATTCATTGTCAGCACCAGTTCTTTGTACATAAATTCCACTTAAAATAGAATATTTTCTGGTACTAAAATAAAAAATTATTAATTGTTAATTTTATATAAACGCCTAAAAATCCTAAACTGTATTTTATGAAGTTCTAAATCTTTCTTTCCTAGCACCTAGAAAGTGGTGTGCCATACATGGAAGTCAAGAGAAGTATTACTTCCCCTGTTCATAAAGCGAAAAAGGAGAAATTTATTGCAGGAATTATATTTTAATCGTGAGAACTATGAATTCTCTAATCTTAAAATGTCACAAAATTCTTTCTCTGAGAGTCTGTCCTGGTCGAGGCAGATGCGTTATTCATATTCTATAGAGAAAAAATTACTCGAAACCATTTACAGTAATGAGGATTTCTGTGCCCAGGACATCGAAGATTTTGCTGCTAAAGAAGTGAGAATTGCTTTGGCCTTCAAATATATATATATATATATATATATATATATATATATATATATATATATGAAGAGTCCACTGCAAGAATGATGGATGTCACTTTCTTGTCGAAAATGAATCAAGACTGTCAATGCATAGCTTAAGACATATAGAATGTACATACGAGTTATATGGCATTAACACTGATAGTCTTTGTCCAGTAATGATCGGAAAATGACAGTTAAGCTTTGAGCACTAAGCATTTCAAACTTTCAATTGCTTCGAATAATTTCAGGGAAAAATTGTTCTGGAGCCGGGTATCGATCCCGGGACCCTTCGTTTAGCGCGCAAACGCTCTTCCGACTGAGCTATCCCAGGAACTATACACGACACCGTCACAATTTTTCCTTTGTATCCACACGACTCAAATGAGCTGACAAGACGCCAGAACTCAACTATGAGTGCACACAAATACTTGTGTGTAGCTCAGTCAGTGTGTGTGTACGAAAGATTCAACATGGATTAACAAGACAACTCTACAAGTCAACTAGTACATAAATACAGGTCAGCACACACATTATTTGACACCATATTTCAACACTTTTCAACACCCACACAACAGGCAGCGAAGTTCGAAATGACGCCGAGATCTAGTAGGCTCTGAGGATGGTGTGAAAAAGCACCGAAACAGCTGTAAGCCGCACATGCTTACACAATTAATACGAGTAAGATCACCATTTAATCAATTATTTATAAAAATTTATATTATAGCTTCCCTCACATAAAATTGCACTGTACGCCACTGCTAGAAATCCGTTCCCTAGTCATAAATATATTTATCCGAGTCACTATAACAGCTGCAGATATTTTGCTCACCTGTGAATCGGTCTGCACCCATTACTTTCTTAAGGAAGCCGAGTTTTCCCTCAAATGTGAACTGATAGTAATAGACGGGCGCTGAGGACTTGGAAGAATGTAGCCGCACAGTCTGATGGATTCTTGCCACAAACCACATATCACTACTGAGCTGTAAAGGAATTCGGTGGATATATTCAAGATTTGTATATAGGGACGACACAATACTATAATATCGAAAATATCAATACCAATAAATTGTAGTTACAGTATACTCTAGGCCTACTATACTTATTTTACATCTTGATTACACAACTTTTAACATTATATCACTTCGGAAAACGTATAATGTGTCTTCCACATGTTAACTTTTATTACCTGTTAACATGTTTCGGCCTGCTATTGGCCATCTTCAGAACTGGTTGTTGCTGGTCTTGGCGCCTTTGGTTTTGTTTTCTGTGGGAGTGTGTTCGTGTAGTGTAATGTGGAGTCAAAGAGTGTGTGTATTCTGAAATTGAGTTGTGTGTTGAGAATTTCATTTGGATGTGTTTTTCTGTGTCTGTATATTTCGTATTGTTCTAGTGTGTTTAGTTTCTGGCTTTTTGATTGGATGTGTAGAATTTCCATGTCTGTGTTATATTTATTTATTATCTAGTAAGCAAATGGAAATTGTTATGTAAATTTTTATGCCTTAAAATTCTAATACTACCAAAAAAATTCTAATACTACCAAGTGTGTACAATATTTCGATTTGTATCTGTCTCTGTTGTAGTACTTACATCAATATACTCAAGAAGTGTTTCTTGTGAAACAGGCTTATCTCCAAAATAAAATTTCTTAATTTTCTGAGCTACTTCTTTCGATTTCTTTGAGTTTCTTTCCAGCTTGAGGAATTTGGGAACCAGAATTTCAAAGTTGTCATCGTATGTCTTCAATATCGATGGCTTCATCATTACCTCTACAAGATTAATACAAGACATTAAGGCATGATCAATAATTCAATATATACATGACGAGAATTTATAATAACTAGAGTACTGTTATTTGTCATCAACAAATATGACTGTTTGAGTTAATTATTTGGATGCCTCACTTGGGTAGTGACAATTTAATATTTTTATGAAAACTATTCCCTTGTTATTTTAAATAATATCTGAAAATGGTTGTCAGCAACTGTCCCTGATGTTTCGAAAAAAATAAATACAAGTGATAGTGTATAGGAAATAATATTGCATACCGGTACCATCTGGATAGTCTTTTTGCTGGATATGTATTACAGAAGCAGACAAAGAACAATGTTGAAAGTAATTTAAAGTGAGAGACGATATTTACGTACGTACCAAGTATCTATTGTTCCAGGTACATCTATAAAAGAAAATGTAGTTGGTGAAGGTTGGCAGCATCAGGAGCGAAAGTGAAATAGACAGAGATGAGGAACAGTACAATGAATTGATGCAAGGAATGCAACAATTTATTCTGCATAATTGTTCCAATCCCTCGTTTTATTCATATAAAAATGAAGAAGATTTATTCCTTTGTGCTATTTGAAGAACTCATTTTGCCATGATTATTGATTTGCAAATTCAATGAATGTATTTGATTATTAATTTTTGTATTTACAGCATACTTCCGAAGATCTGGGTACTGGAATATATGGTCCTACAAATGCACGGATAAACGAGAAACATGGGTAATCGAAAACATGCAAATTGATCGGAAACTGACACTTTGGGTGGTGTGAATAAAAACGAGTAAACTTTTTCAAGAGTTTACTTGACACATGATGAGAGATGTAAATACTTTTCCTTTCACAAATCCATAATCATTTCAACATCTTATCAACATTAAATGATTTACGAGTTCAAAATATGGAGTAGGCTATAATTTTATTGGGAGCTTGCTTTCAGGAGCACCATCGGTGCAGGAACACACCATTTGCCCGCTGACACTCCTGTACCCATGCAGTTGGCGGACTGACGTGATGCACACATGCTCTTATGCATCAGTATAAATTGGATGAATGAACAAGGCTGAGTACGATTATTTTGAAAATTAAAATTGTGAACGTGTCTAACAATGAAAGCTGCCCAGTATGTACCCGTAATTTAGGAACTATTTTTTCTTCAGTTGACTGAAGAACGAATGCATGGGCGTTTCAGATCATACATTTCGGACTTCATTGCCTGCGACTGCTGACGTCTTTGGTGGCAGAGTAATTGAAAATATTGATTCCAAAGTATCCTGAGTAATTTTTTTTAAATTTTAATTTGTTTTATCCACGTTTTAATTTACTCTTTCCAAGCCCAAATATAAACAAATAGTAAGAATAAAAACATTCAAGATTTATATAAGGGTATAAAGGAATTTAAGAACGGATATCAGCCAAAGGTAAACGTGATCAAGGATGAGAATGGTGACTTGCTTGCAGACTCTCCATCAATCCTAAACAGATGGAAAAACTATTTTGCGCAACTACTAAATGTACACAGGCCAAATAGAAATGATCGGGACGAAATTGAAATACAAACTGCTGAGCCATTTATACCCGAACCCACGCTTTCAGAAGTCGAAATTGCGATAGAAAATCTGAAAAAGTACAAGTCTCCAGGTATTGATCAAATTCCAGCAGAATTAATACAAGAGGGTGGAAGTGCATTATATAGCGAAATTTATAAACTTGTACTTGCTATTTGGGAAAAGGAAATTGTACCAGAACAATGGAAGGAGTCCATAATTGTACCTATTTTTAAAAAGAGGGACAAAACCAAATGTTGTAACTTTCGAGGAATATCACTTTTGTTGACGTCGTACAAAATTTTGTCCAATATTCTTTTGAGGAGATTAACTCCGTACGTAGATGAAATTATTGGGGATCATCAGTGCGGTTTTCGGCGTAATAGATCGACTATTGATCAGATTTTTTGTATTCGACAGATAATGGAGAAAAAATGGGATTATAAGGGTACAGTGCATCAGTTATTCATAGATTTAAAAAAGGCATATGACTCGGTTAAGAGGGAAGTATTATATGATATTCTTATTGAATTTGGTATTCCCAAGAAACTAGTTCGATTAATTAAAATGTGTCTCAGTGAAACATACAGCAGAGTCCGTATAGGTCAGTTTCTATCTGATGCTTTTCCAATTCACTGCGGGCTAAAGGAGGGAGATGCACTATCACCTTTACTTTTTAACTTCGCTCTAGAATATGCCATTAGGAAAGTTCAGGATAATAGGCAGGGTTTGGAACTGAACGGGTTACATCAGCTTCTTGTCTATGCGGATGACGTGAATATGTTAGGAGAAAATACACAAACGATTAGGGAAAACACGGAAATTTTACTTGAAGCAAGTAAAGCGATCGGTTTGGAAGTAAATCCCGAAAAGACAAAGTATATGATTATGTCTCGTGACCAGAATATTGTACGAAATGGAAATATAAAAATTGGAGATTTATCCTTCGAAGAGGTGGAAAAATTCAAATATCTTGGAGCAACAGTAACAAATATAAATGACACTCGGGAGGAAATTAAACACAGAATAAATATGGGAAATGCGTGTTATTATTCGGTTGAGATCATCCAGTCTGCTGTCCAAGAATCTGAAAGTTAGAATTTATAAAACAGTTATATTACCGGTTGTTCTGTATGGCTGTGAAACTTGGACTCTCACTCTGAGAGAGGAACATAGGTTAAGGGTGTTTGAGAATAAGGTGCTTAGGAAAATATTTGGGGATAAGCGGGATGAAGTTACAGGAGAATGGAGAAAGTTACACAACACAGAACTGCAAGCATTGTATTGTTCACCTGACATAATTAGGAACATTAAATCCAGACGTTTGAGATGAGCAGGGCATGTAGCACGTATGGGCGAATCCAGAAATGCATATAGAGTGTTAGTTGGGAGACCGGAGGGAAAAAGACCTTTAGGGAGGCCGAGACGTAGATGGGAGGATAATATTAAAATAGATTTGAGGGAGGTGGGGTATGATGATAGAGACTGGATTAATCTTGCACAGGATAGGGGCCGCTGGCGGGCTTATGTGAGGGCGGCAATGAACCTTCGGGTTCCTTAAAAGCCATTTGTAAGTAAGTAAGTAAGTAAGCCCAAATATAACTGTTTAAGTTTATTTAACGGATTCTCCTAAGTCTTGACTCAGATTTGTTTGAAAAAAAAACATATGCAAGCACTAAGAGACTCTTTATTAAAACACAGAATGTATAAATCAAATCCAAGAACATTACATGAAATGCAAAATAACATACGAAAAGAAACAGCCAACATTTCACAACCAGAATTGCAACATGTGAATGAAAATTTGTTACGACACCACAACATGTCCCGAAGCACAGGGAGAACAATTTTAATAGCTTTTTTTTTAAATAAGCAATGTTAGGCATGTTCACAATTTTAATTTACAAAATAATGGTACTAAACCATGTCCGTTCATTCAAATTATCGCCCACAGCTGAGGAGTAATGGTTAGCGCGTCTGGCCGCGAAACCAGGTGCTCGGGTTCGATTCCTGGTCGGGGCAAGTTACCTGGTTGAGGTTTTTTCCGGGGTTTTCCCTCAACCTAATATGAGCAAATGATGGGTAACTTTCCGTGCTCGACGCTGGACTCATTTCACTGGTATTATCACCTTCATCTCATTCTCATTATCAAATAATCTAAGATGTTGATAAAGCGTCGTAAAATTACCTACTAAAATAAAATAAATCCAAACTATCTTGATGCATAAGAATGTGTGAGTGTCGCATCACTCTGCCAACTACACAAGAACTGGAAAGTCGGCATGAGAGTGGTCTGTGTCTACAGCCACAGCTCCATGAAAGCAAGCCCAGATAAAATGATGGATCTGTATAAGAATAACCATACAACATCAACGAAATGCCAATATCAGGATGCTGCTTCAAATTCGAATAAAGCTGTATTCCTACAGTTCATACAAATAGTGAAATTCGTTCCGATTTTATATTAATTGGTTTTTAATTGATTAACTTCTTTATGATTTTATAGACATCCAGCAGTATCTGTTTTACCTCCAGAGCAATAAGAATAGTGACTACCTTTAAGACAGAGAAGGCCCTCGTTGGAGTTTATTCCCACTATGAAGGGCACGTTGTAGAACTTGCCCTGAGACAGAAGCTCAAGTGGATCTTCAGTGATGAAGGCTTCCTCATGTTCAGTGGGGTGCTCCAAAGTCGGCTTGAAGAACACAGCCCCAAGGTTCAATTCCTGGAATAATGAGCATCAATTGCAAATTGCACCTCTAACAATAAAAATCGGCAACTTAATACCACAGTCTAGTACATACAGTCACGAAGCTCAATACATACGGAATATGCATCCAATGATAGTTGAACTTTAGTTGCTAGCCACTAGGATCGCTACTATCGTACAGTCTACCGTTCCTAGTATTCTCAGTTGCTAACTGCTTGGAGCATTGTATCGCGAGAAATGCAAAAAATCACCTCAAGCTTCGTGACTGTATGTACTAGACTGTGATAATCTTAAAGATTTCCCCCCCCCCCATATGATTTACCATTGTGGCCACTAAGTTGACATTTCAGTGAAGTGGCCTGAACTGAGACACATTTGCCACATTCTGCACATATCTAAATAATGTTAAAATTAAAAATTGCCGAAAAAGGCAATGACATTCGTTGACAATGGAATTTTTCTAAATTCAGTATGACAGAGCTATTATTATTATTATTATTATTATTATTATTACTATTATTATTACTATTACTACTACTAGGGACTGATAGTGGAGCGACATGTGAGGGCAGCAATGAATCTCCATTTGTAAATAAGTAAGTATTACTACTACTATTACTACTATTATTACTGTTACTACTATTGTTAGTATTATTATTATTATTATTATTATTATTATTATTATTATTATTATTATTATTACTACTACTAGGGACTGATAGTGGAGCGACATGTGAGGGCAGCAATGAATCTCCATTTGTAAATAAGTAAGTATTACTACTACTATTACTACTATTATTACTGTTACTACTATTGTTAGTATTATTATTATTATTATTATTATTATTATTATTATTATTATTATTAATTACTACTACTATTACTAATACTATTACTGCTATTATTACTGCTATTAGTAATACTATTATTATTACTATTATTAATTACTACTACTATTACTAATACTATTACTGCTATTACTAATATTATTATTATTATTATTATTATTATTATTATTATTATTATTATTATTATTATTATTACTATTATTAAATACTACTACTATTACTAATACTATTACTGCTATTATTACTGCTATTACTAATACTATTCTTATTATTATTATTACTATTACTATTATTACTACTACAAGGACCAATAGCGGAACGACATGTGAGGGTAGCATTAAATCTCCGGGTTCCTTAAAAGCATTTGTACATAAGTAAGTACGCGTATTACTACTACTATTATTACTGTTACTACTGTTACTATTATTATTATTATTATTATTATTATTATTATTATTATTATTATTATTATTATTATTATTACTATTATTAAATACTACTACTATTACTAATACTATTACTGCTATTACTAATATTATTATTATTATTATTATTATTATTATTATTATTATTATTATTATTATTATTATTACTATTATTAAATACTACTACTATTACTAATACTATTACTGCTATTATTACTGCTATTACTAATACTATTCTTATTATTATTATTACTATTACTATTATTACTACTACAAGGACCAATAGCGGAACGACATGTGAGGGTAGCATTAAATCTCCGGGTTCCTTAAAAGCATTTGTACATAAGTAAGTACGCGTATTACTACTACTATTATTACTGTTACTACTGTTACTATTATTATTATTATTATTATTATTATTATTACTGCTATTACTAATACTATTATTATTATCATTATTATTACTACTATTACTACTATTATTACTAGTATTATTATTATTATTATTACTATTACTAATATTACTACTACAAGGACCAATAGCGGAACGACATGTGAGGGTAGCATTAAATCTCCGGATTCCTTAAAAGCATTTGTACATAAGTAAGTACGCATATTAGTACTACTATTAGGCCTATTACTGTTACTACTGTTACTATTATTACTGTTATTATTATTATTATTATTATTACTGCTATTACTAATATTATTATTATTATTATTATTATTATTATTATTATTATTATTATCATTATTATTACTATTACTACTATTATTACTAGTATTATTATTATTATTATTACTATTACTAATATTACTACTACAAGGACCAATAGCGGAACGACATGTGAGGGTAGCATTAAATCTCCGGATTCCTTAAAAGCATTTGTACATAAGTAAGTACGCATATTAGTACTACTATTAGGCCTATTACTGTTACTACTGTTACTATTATTACTGTTATTATTATTATTATTATTATTATTACTGCTATTACTAATATTATTATTATTATTATTATTATTATTATTATTATTATTATTATTATCATTATTATTACTATTACTACTATTATTACTAGTATTATTATTATTATTATTATTATTATTATTATTACTAATATTACTAATACTATTACTACTATTATTACTGTTATTATTATTATTATTATTATTATTATTATTATTATTATTATTACTAGAAAGAATGATGCTGAATTGATCAGGAAGGGACAAAGAAATTGGCTGGGTCACTGGCTGAGAAGAAACTGCCAATTGAAGGATGCACTGGAAGGGATGGTGAATGTGATAAATATTCGGGACAGAAGAAGATATTAGATGATAGACAAAATTAAGATATATGGTTCATATGCAGAGCTAAGAGGATGGCAGAAAGTAGGGAAGATTGAAGAATGCTGGGTTTGCAGTGAAAGACCTGTCCTTTGGCAGAAATCTATAAAACAGAATGAAATAGCGATGTTTCTTAAACTTTGACCTGTCATGGAACATCCACCACAACGAACTGAATAATTTTCTAAAATGTTATATGAATTCAGTTTATTCCGATGTAGCAATGCTGATATTTCGTGCGAGAGCTTTTCATACGAAATCTTCAACATTTTGTGAAATTACGTACCTCTTCTGTCATTGCCTTTGGAATTCCCTCCACTAGTTGTTCTGGTGAGAGAGTCTTTAGGAACTCCAAAAGTTCCTTAGAGTCGTCAGTCTCACAACCAAAAACTTTGCCGAACCTGAAGGCTTTCTTGCGAAGGACAGAAGGTGGTTCGAAGGCCCATGGATTCAGCACCGAGCCACTCTGAGCGATGACACGCGCAAACAATCCTGTAAGTCAATTACCACAGCAGGCTAAGTATATGTGTGCAATAGAAAGGAAGGAAAATGTTTTATAGTTATGGATAATTATTCATTCATTCATTCATTTCATCAACGTCAGACGGTATTCATTCATTCATTCATTCATTCATTTCATCAGTCAGATGGTATTCATTCATTCATTTCATCAAAGTCAGACTGTATTCATTCATTCATTCATTCATTCATTTCATCAAAGTCAGATGGTATTCATTCATTCATTCATTTTTTCATTTCATCAAAATCAGATGGTATTAATTAATTAATTAATTCATTCATTCATTCATTCATTCATACCGTTATTTTTTCATTTCATCAAAGTCAGACGGTATTCATTCATTCCTTAATTGATTGATTGATTGATTGATTGATTCATTTTTTCATTTCATGAAAGTCGGACGATCTTTCTGAACGTGGAGAATCATTCATGACAAAATATCCCTCCTTGAAACAAGAAAATCAGTTTCGTGACGTTCTCCCCATAAACGGCAGAAATTGTTCTAGCGATCTGCAATGGCTTTACTCCTCGGTTAAACTCAAATAAAAGATGTGTTGGAAATGTTAGTTTTTTCTACTTGACATTCCACCTTTTTTAGCCCATAGTGGACGGATGACCGAATTTTGGAATGTCTTGAATTTTATACCACACATATTTTGTTGTGTTTTTATATAATAATCTACAAATAATATATATTTTTAATTTAGTTCAATTGTTTTTTTAGATAGAATTGTTTGCTAAGTTTCTATTATCCGTTAATAATGTCCCATGCGAAACAATTTTCATTTTTAAGTCCATACTTTGTCTTAAGCTTTGTCGTTGTTATACTCGTAGTTTTTTTAATTTATGCTGGCTTTTAATGTGAGTGGGTAATGTTGAAGAATATTTTAAATTTCATTAAATCGAAAATTTTATACAGAAATTATTTTTGAAATTAAAAAATTAATAATTATGTGCTAATATTAAATACTTGCAGAAAAACCGGCAGAATTTCTATTCATGACATATTTTTGCACTTCTATATCAAATTTCAAAGCAACAGGTTAAGAATTGTTTCGCAAGGAACATTGTGCATGCAAAGAATGTTGGAAGAATTAAATGCGAGAAAACAGTGAAGAAGTAGGCGTACCAAATTCAGGTATTTAAATGCCGGGTTATTTAAAAATGGCTGCTGTGACGTCAGGGGACCCTCCAAACTGCGGAACATAACATTTTTTCGAAAACCGAAAGACTGTAGATTTGTTTGAAGAAAAATAAAAAAATCGATTATTAATCAATTTTCACTGAAATTCAGTTATTCGTTCCCTTAAACAAAAACAAAATGTTATGCTGGGAATATTCGTTTTCTTTTGTACCTGACACTCCATTTTCTTTAACCCATAATTAACAAAAGATTTCTTAAAATTGAAAAATTTCAGACGTATTCAGTGACACAATGCATTAAAATGACAAAAATTACAAATCCCAAACAAATGCCTTACGAAGGCCTTATTGCCATAGAGAATAAAATCGCTACAAACTCATGCATTAATCTGTTATACCTATAACCACAGTCTAGTATATACAGTCGCGAAGGTCAATACGTAGTAAATATGCAAACATTAGATAGTTGCTCACCACTAGGATCGCTAATATCGCCTCATTACAGGCAATGCAAAATAGTACCGTCACAGTCTATTGTTTCAAGCACCCTCAGAACTCAAGCTTCGTGACTGTATATAGTAGACTGTACTATAACCATCCTAGGTTGAATTTCAATTAGCTCTTGGTAACAGACAGTGGCGTAGCATGAAATTTTGAGTAGGGGAAGCTAACTCAAGTTGTCTTTTATGCAATATGAGAAAACGTACTACAAAAATACAGTCTTAAAATAAATAGTAGTCAATTTCAAGTCAGCAGTCGAAGATTGGTTGGAACATCGTAAGTAACACCAATAAGGCATGACCTCAAATGATACGTAGTAAAATATGATTTCACGGTTTACACATATCTCTTAACAAATAGACACGTATACGTATAACATTAGCTCACTCCCTGTCATACTTAGAGAAATCACAATATTAGTATCATTACGTAAGTATGCGTCTGTCTTTTGGTTGTGTCCTTCATTCACAGCAAGGGAGTCGGTCATTTGTTTTTTAAATCACACTTTTGTTCGTAAGTCAGTTTTGATAATACAATTGTCCTAAAAAAATTCAAGTAAATTAGTGTCAGAAACTGTTATTTCGCTCATTATTTATTATATCAGCCACAATGCACACTAACACTTCAACTGAACACAACTGACGAAAAGGGAAAACGCGGAAACTACTTATTTTAAATGTTAAAGCTAGCTTCTTTGCGAGTCTTGCGACTAGGGTAGCTTAGGAAGGGATGGAAAATCTGCGGGGTGGATTACACAGAAGAAACCGGTCTGCTTGGAAGCTGGTGTGTGCAGGCTTCTTGTTTACTGCTGCATCACAAATCATCCTGAGCTGTCGCATCACAATATTTAATGCGTAAATATAAATTCTATTAAAATTAATAAATAATTTTCTTCATAAACTGCAGGTTTATTATGAAATCATTATTAAATGGGGAAGCTAAGCTTTTTAGCTTACATTGACGCTACGCCACTGGTAACAGAGCCCACATAATTTATAAATTACCCTTTCCTTACTATCCCAAGTGATGGAATCGACATACAGCCCGATATGTACAGCGAGAAAATCCAACCACTTCTCACTACAGATATCTATAACACTTCCGCATGTTGCGTTAAAGCCTTGTTAAGTAAACAGATTCTGTTTGCAATAACGCATGCCAACTCTCTTTACCTCTCGATAACGGAGATAGCATGTGATAATGCACACTGGTGGCTCCAGCGCTCTCTCCAAATATCGTGACATTGCTGGGGTCCCCTCCAAACTGAGTGATGTTCTGTTGGATCCAACGTAATGCCATCACTTGGTCCTTTAAGCCATTGTTGCCTGGAATTACCGAGTCTCCTGTACTCAGGAATCCTGTGAAACATTGTGAATATAATTAAAGTACAAATAAAATAATATTTTCCAGTCTTGCCATTAAAACAATTTCTTAAAATAATTTATGCTCGACCACGCCGAAATGTACTAATTATACACCCGGTAGCAGTCCTTTAATGCATGTCATTAAAGTACACCTACTCATTAAAGTACAGGTCTTCAGCCAATGATAACTCAGCTTACATGTGTTCAGCCAATGACAAGTCAGCTTTGTACCGTTATAAAACCGCAAGTATCGATTATTCTCGGATATGCAATCGAAAGAGAATTAGCGAAAAGTCACGGAGGCTGGAAATCCAATACTGTCGCAGAAGGTTATGTTCTGTTACTATAATAATTAGCGTTAATTGTAAATAATATTCAAATAAATTCAATTTGTCATCTCGTTTTTCAATGTCGAATTCAATAATCAAGGTTATAATATTATAATATTATCAAGTTTAACGGGACTACGTCAAGGTCAATGACATTATTGTTCCTCGGAAAAAATCAATACTTTCGCGTCTGCGCACATCTCACAATTCACGACCTAGAACAAGGTCACTTCCGATCTTGTCAGATACCTACAAATAAAATGTATACATCTGAATACCGGTAATTTCAAGTTAGAAATATGGTCGAGCTTAAAAAGTCGTATGAAACTCGCCTATAATGGTAATTAAGAAGCTCGTATGAAAATTATGAAACTCGCTTGCGCTCGTTTCATAAATATCCATACTCGATTCTTAATTACTATCATTATAGGCTCGTTGCATAATGTACTATTATTGATCGATCAGCGCAATTAGCAATAGATTACTCATAAATTAAGCACAAAACAAATACAAATACAATGTGTTACGTTGAATTGCGGGCAGACTAGATAGGGCTCCTCTGTGAATAAAAGAAATTGTCCAATTCGATATCACAGAGGTCAACCAGAAGGGGTGAAGCAAGAAAAAAATCATACATGAGTTTACAATTTCCTATTATACATCCAAATACCATCTTCAGGAGACAAAAGTAATAGGACTAGAGGTTGGCGCAAGCGGTACCATATCTCAACAATATTAGTCTCAATGTGGAGAGGTCTGGATGTACACATGAGGAACATCTGTGAAATAGAAATTATGGCTCTTAGGTTAGAATTTTGAGGCATCATCTCTAAACTCAAGAAAATCTTTGGCACGATAAACATATGAGTAATTATTTAAGATCAATCTCATTTACATATTTAATTATGGTCACTTTTTCTTTTGTTTTATTGAAACCATTTTTACCTTATCTTTAGTGACAGGCTGTAAATTCAGGAGATTGTTTTTCGATAAAAAAAATTATACATACAAGATTGATGTGATAATAAATTTTTATTATAATATTATGTCCATGGGAAGTCAGCTGTTTAATCTAGTGGGAAATGTAGACTTTCTTTCGAGAGTGTAATGGACGGCACCTGGAACATTTTCTAGGTTGTTATAGAACAGGCCTGCACAAGGTTTGTGCTCTCCGAGCCGGCTCACAGCTCATGAGCGGAATGCAGATATTAGCTGCGCTCTGTTATGAGGGTGGACTGGAAGAAGGGGTGATCTCGTACAAAATGTACACAAAAGAAAGTGCTATTACGAGTACTTATGAAATAAATTCCCGTTCAGTGTTTGCAAAACTATCTTGGACTATTATTAATTAATAAAGAAATATTTATTTTACAGAAGTAATAGAAATTCTATAGCTACTTAAATATACAATATCATTTTGTTATATTTTTATTTATCAGTACATCAAAACGAGGTTTTATGCTGTTGGCAGCTGAAAGGAACAGTAACCTACTGATCGTAATGAAACATCAGTTACAGATGTTCGATGCTGCCTTTATTAAAGTTGATAACAGAAAACAGTTGCTCACAAATATAAATGTTGAGCCAAACATAGCAATCATTTTCACAGCCAGCCTGTGTAGTCGTGTATATTATTGCTAATGTTTAGTCTTGTAAAACTCAACCAGACTAGTAGTATTATTCAAACGATCTTTAGCCCTTAGGTCACATTGAAGATCAATAAGTTCGAGCTGTAAATCGTTAAATGGTAAATGTTATGTTCCGTCTTTTAGATTCCTTCATACTATACTATAGCAAAAGGTAAGCAACGTGAAACAGTTACTGAGAATAGGCCTACACACTGCACTCCACTAGATAGCTGAGTGGTCGTTTCCCTCTCCTCTACCTATAGCAAGTCTGTCATTCTGACGTATCTTCCTCCCCGTTTCGGCGAGCGGTAAACACCGCTTTCCCGCTCCGAAAGAGCGCGCGCGCTCGTTGAGCGCTGTTTGTGCAGGCCTGTTATAGAACTTCTTAGCTTGTGAATGAATAAACTGTTTGATTGTGTCGATACCAGTTCTTCTGTGTAGTTGACTGTTACGGACAAACCAAGGAGAACTGAGTAAGATTCGTAGGACTTTATTTTGAAATGATCAAGATTATTGTCTTTATGCATACAAAATTTCATGCCTTTAACTTAAAAAACTATGGTTGTAATGATTTAAAAAAAAAGTTGTATTTCCAATGGCATCCCATCTTTGTTATTGCCATCTTAAAAATAAAATTAAGAACAAAATCTGCGTCCTTACAAAGTGACTTATTTTGCAACCCACATAAATAAGCGAAAGAAAGTTGCTTCAGCAAGACAAATAGCTTTTATACTGTTTATGAAAACGCACAGCGCCTTGCTATAGCGGCAACCAGCGCCACGAGCTTGTCAGAGAAGTGGCCGCCGTAACAAGGGTTAATACAATTTGGGAAGATGATATTGGAGACAATATTGTGCTTCCATTATACAGTAACTGAACGTTTTTCCGCATAACTTAAAAATACGGTTTTTCTGTCCGTCACCTTCCCATAATCGTTTAATTTAAATCCGAAACTTTCACCAAGTTTTCCACGCAACGGTTCATAAGCCATACTTGTAACAGAGTACACTGACCTCTGAATTAACTAGCAATCACGCACAATCTTTGGAACTGAACTGATAATTTAATCTAGAGCCACCGTAAGCTGAGCTTTGACAGATCCAAGAACTAATGGACAATTTTAGGTGCATGTGGACGAAGTATAAATATTCAATTACAAGAAATACCATTACTCGTGTCATTACATACAGAAGTGAGCATGGCTGAAGAGAAATGAAAAATAGGTTGCAACCGCAAATTACTCTTCAAGGAACGACCACTCATATAAATTAAGGGAAAGAAGGCAGAGGTTGGACACTGGAAAGTTTTCTTTTCTCAGTCGTACTATCAGGGATTGGAATGCTTTACCTGCCGACTTACTAAAGGCTTTGCCAATAACCAAAAATATATTTAAAAATAGGCTTAAGGATTTTACTAATATACGGTAGTACATTATGCACAATATTTTGTTGTTTTACAAGTATAGTCAGTAAACAGAGAAACAGTGAATCCCCAGCGATTTATATTGGGCGTTCAGTGTGTTGTAGTGAAAGTGCAGTGAGCTTCAAGCAAATTCTGAGAGTTATAGTGGCAGAGAAAAGAGATTGATTTACAGTGAAAGGGTGTGAGTTATAATGAACGTACCAAAACAGCTTACAATAGGGTCTAGGCTAGCGATTTTAAAGTTAATGTAGTAAGTAGGATTCTACGGAATAATAAGGGTGTAATTGATGTTTTGTTATTTGGAGTGTTGTATCAGTGAAGTGTGTTGTGTCAGTGAAGTTTTATAGTTTATAGTGGTAGTGCAAAGGATTTTAACAGTAAATGTTTTTGAAGTGTTAGTGAAATCAGGATAGTGTCAATGAAATCTGTCGTAGTTTCAGTGCAGTGAGTGAGTTGTCAGCGAAATGAGTGTAGTGCTGAAAGGTACTTGTGCATGTATGAACATATATCATATACTCGTATACTCGTGGGTTTAAGTTCGAACTTAGGGTTAAGATACATATTAGATTTACTTTTAGATGTTATTATAAGTGATCGTGCTTCATTTAATTTAGGATGCTTCTTGTTAATATTTATTTATTCATTAAAGACATCAGCTCAAAGAATTTGAGTGACCACAAGGGTCCTGGATACAATAAACATGTAACTATTATTATTATTATTATTATTATTATTATTAATTGTAATTTATATTAATTGTCATTATTGAGTGTAATTAGTTACCACTTCCACCGGGTATTTGCCCATTTGCAGTGTGAATAAATACATACATTTAAGGAAAATGAAAATTAACCCTCTTCCAATAAAACTGCAAACTTCCAGCTACTTTAGGGTGGTTACTTTGACAAAGGACAACATCCCCTCAAATAAAAATACAATATGATGCTTCATTTCCATAGTTTATGAAAGCTTAATTTCTTTTCTAAATTAATTTATTTTTAATTTCTTCAAAGATAATTATTTAAGTGGAGTTACAGAATGTGTATTCGTAATAATGTAATTTGGGTTTACATCAAATGTAAAGGAATCTTTAATAGAAATAGTTTTGTTTTATAAGAATGTACATTCTTTACTGTTTTGTAATTACGTGAAAAGCAAAGAAATCAACAGATACTGTGAATGTTAAATAAGTTTCATGGTATTATTTTATTTATCAGAGCTTCCTCAAATTAGAGGCTGCCATTAGACAAAGCATACAAAACAATACAAGAACAAATAGATGATGAGAGCTAAAAGAGTAAGAAAAAAGGCAAACAAATACACAAACAAACAAAGGCAGTTTACAGAAGAAAAAAATTTCAAGTAAAGAATCAATGAAAGCTAAGAAGGAAAAAGAAAAATGATAATGGTGCGTCAATTTTTTTCCATACACTGAATTGGAGTCCATATACGTGGTTCCGTAAAAGCTTGACTGACTCTTTAATTATGAGGAGGGCCAGTTCGTTCAGAAAAGATTTGTGCAGTCCTAGGGTCTTACAGAATTGAGAAGAGAAGTTGGGTATCGTTCCTCTTGCTCCAAACATCAATCCCGTAACACTGATATCGTGAAGTTGGTATTTATCTTTATAATACGGGATGGTTGGAACGTAGATTGCTCGTTTCTCCTCATGTACGTCTTCGGGCTGTCCTTTGTACGTTTCAAACCTGATGGTGGGGTCGAGTATCATACCCTGAGACAGGGATTCGCTAATGGCGATTATGTCAATTCGTCTGTTACTGCCATTGTCGGCGGTTCCGTGGACTTCTTCATAGACGGTGTATTTTAGTTTTCTAAGGGCATCGGCCAATTTAGTTCTAATTGCATGGTGCCTATGTATACGCAATGTTTCGCCATAAGGGCAGGCTCCCAGGACATGTCCAAGGGTTTCTATCTCACTGAGGCATCACCTGCAGTGGTTAAATAGGTTATAGCGTAACAACGAAGTTAAAAACTAAACAATTTGCGTAATTAATGCATGGAATTCTTTATGTTTTGATATGCAGTAATTTGATCGAAACGTATCTGATGAGACGTTTTTGTTTACATTCTCCTATCGCAAGTCTTTCGGAGTGGAAGATTGGAGTTACACTCACCCCCATTGCAGAGCAATGACCTCAAGAAGCACTGCTACTCTTTGCAGGGTTGCAACACGTTACATTTCGTATTCTTAAAATTATTGGGCGTATAAAAAACTGAGTTGACAAAACTTGTTCGCTTTGACTTGATCTATCACCTCTGTGAATTAATGTAATAGACTCCCTTCCACCCCGTATATGAAAAGGGCTCTAGCTCTGGAATGCTTCGGATGCGGACATAAGTGTATATGAAATTATCAAATAATTTTTTTTTGTTTAAAACCATCTACCAAAGTTTATTGGAACAATTCAGAGGTATCCAGTATAAAAAAAAAAAAAAAAAAAAAAAAAACGAAATATAAGAACATCTCACCCAGCGCCCCCAGGCGGTAGTTGATTGTGACCACGATCACACCCTCGTTCAGCATGAAGTCTGGCCCGTAGAACTCTGACGTCCCAGATCCGGTGTTGAAGCCGCCTCCGTGGATGAACACCATTACCGCCAGTCGCTGCTCACCATCATCGCTAGAGGGCAGCTCCAAGCAATAACAAGACAATTCAGTACCTTCTGCTATTAGTTACAATATATTTTGCATTAAACTTTCCAATGAACTTATGTACTTATCGGAAAGATTGAAACAACTACAATAAATGATTAGTGACCTATACTTGGGCAACCGAGAGAGTTGGCTCATGCGTTCCGCACGGGACTCGCATTCGGGAGGTCTGCGGTTCAAATCCCCGGACCGACCAACCTGACTGTGGTTTCCAGTGATTTTCCACAGTTACTCCGACCAACCTGACTGTGGTTTCCAGTGATTTTCCACAGTTACTCCGACCAACCTGACTGTGGTTTCCAGTGATTTTCCACAGTTACTCCGACCAACCTGACTGTGGTTTCCAGTGATTTTCCACAGTTACTCCGACCAACCTGACTGTGGTTTCCAGTGATTTTCCACAGTTACTCCGACCAACCTGACTGTGGTTTCCAGTGATTTTCCACAGTTACTCCGACCAACCTGACTATGGTTTCCAGTGATTTTCCACAGTTACTCCGACCAATCTGACTGTGGTTTCCAGTGATTTTCCACAGTTACTCCGATCAACCTGACTATGGTTTCCAGTGATTTTCCACAGTTACTTGGCAAATGCCGGGTTGGAATTTTCATTGCCACGGTCCATTTCCCTTCCTCTTTCTTGTAGAGAAAAGAATTTATATTTCATATCCTACCATTCATCTTCATCATCTCATTCCATAGGCACATTCAGGTCTTCGTCCGCTTATGGGAGGGGCGTCCTCTCCGAAACCGTCTCTTGGGTCCAAGCCTTCCGCAATATCTCTGCCAGGATTAATTCCTTAACAGCACTTCCAAGGGCGCTTCGACATCTTGGAAGGGCCGTCGGAATGGAACCTGTGCTGCTTGGTTACCTTGTCGGTATGAACTTAAGGCGGGGGGTGTAGGGGGCCCATTCTGCCGGTGGGCTGGTACACCTCATCCTCATTCATCCCGTAATTCGGAGTGCAAAACAGGCCTCATCTGGCGACGTGCTGAAGGATTGTCCCTAACCCGCCCCTAGCCACCGTTCCCTAATTCCTATCACTAGGGTAGGACACTAACCAACTAGCTATAAAAAGTACTGTGTTTGTATGAGTGTGTATCTGACCTCCGATGGGGTGATAGCAAAGGAATGGTTAGGATAGGTGTAAGCGTCGATCAACATGGCAGTAAAAATGCTCTCTTATGTTGCAGAAATATAAATTAATAAAACATGAATACGAGAGTAAGAATTCCATAAATCAAAAAAGCAAGCTGACAACTACCCGTTTCTGCGGGCAGTCTAATCTTGCAGGCGTTTAAATATTGTATTAGTTCTGGAAACATAATAGCTTGATTATGCTGCTAATTACTGATAATCCATTGGATAAGAAAATAAGCTCTATAGCAGCGGTCGTCAGCGCAGAGCACCCTGGGACTAGCGTCTCTTACCCGCGGAGAACACAGGGCACCATGGTGCGCTCGTAGCTGCTAGCGGGTATGATCTCTACCTCTTCCTGCTGCACGACGGGGCACACGGGACGGTTCCGCTTACCCTTTGCACATTTCAGCGAGTGCTGACGACCACTGCTCTATAGGAATTTTTAACTCGAATCTATTTTATCTCCTATCTGCCAAAATGTTTGCACTTATTTCTTAACATCATATTTATCATACAATAAGAAACTGAAGAGATTGTTTCATGATCTCGGATTTTTAGGCTTGTTTAGCGTAGGCTGATACGTAAGTTCTTTAATGCACCTAGTTTTAGGCGATATCACCACTCAAGAGTTTCCCGTGTTGCATACATTTAAGGATTTTTACATACAATTGTTGCAACCTATCCTATTCAAGCCTAAAAATCCGAGGTCCATAATCATGACTATGTACTTACATTTGAAGTAGCTACATTATTATTTTATTACACGACCGCAAACAAAATAAGAGCAGCACAAGAAGCATCCTACCTTAGGGGTGTATACGTTCAAGAAGAGGCAGTCCTCGTCGCCCTTGAAGCCCTCGTCGAGGTAATTCTGAAAATGAGGGCTGACAGCACCCTCCTTAAGGGCATCCCGAATCCCTTCCCAAGCATCGCAGGGTTGAGGGGCCTGCAACAAAGAGCATCCACAAATCACAGTTATTGCTATAAATTTCTTTCATGTTTTATAGTCCCGTCGCTCTTATTTCCGGCAGCCAAACACGTTGGAGGTCGGCTACATTTAAACGTGTGCGTCTCTTCATTCGCTGCTGATGACGTTATGCACTTCCTAAGGCTCGATAATATAGCACGAAGTAGCAATTAATATGTCCTTCGTGCTATCCACTGACTACTAATAGTTTAATTAAATGAAATATGAAATGCTACTTTGCGCTGTATTTTACAGAATGTTTACTTTAAACCTTATCACTCAATTTTGATTTACACCACTTCTGCTCTGAACGGCTTATATAATCTTCCGCCATTTTGGCTCTTTCGTTGGCGTTCGCAGGAAGCACACGAGGACATTATTTGCCGCTCAGTTACGTGCTCAATTACAATGCGTTTCATTTATTATCATAGGAGCTACGACATGATAACGTTTAATGGTGCGGCAAATAAATTCCTCGTCTGGTAGCTCGGCAACGAAAGAACAAAAATGGCGAACGATACTACCTACTTAGACTTTATAGAGCCTAAGCGTAAGCAAAGAGGAGGAGTCACGCCGGAAATAGCAGCGACGCGACTATAGGTGATTATTTAACGAGGCTGCATCAACTGTGCATTTATCTAGCGTCGGTGGAATTTATGTTAGCGAAATGGTATTTTGGCGAGATGAGACCGAGGAAATGCAGTTGCTCGAATATCATATTGACTCCGGAGTATGCAGCACTAACAATCTCGCATCAACACGTCTTATACATAACGCTGCATGTAGGATGGCCCCACAGAAAATGTAGTAGGCTAGTAATAGTAATAGAAGTAGAAGTAGTAATAGTTGCAGTAGTAGTAATAATAATAGAAGAAACAGTTGTGGTAATAGTAGTAACAGCTGTAGTAGAAGGAGTAATTCGCGCTATACAGATCACTTCTAAATTATGAAGTGCATTTGAAAAGTTCGTGACCTGTACATAGATGGCACTGAAAACATGTGAACAATTCCGTCTCGTTGGTATTCAGAGATGATCTGTAGAATCTGGTGACCGTTAAGAATTTACATGATTCTTGTCTGCAGTAGGTCTGCATTTTGGACTGAAAATCCACCAGTAGATTTTCAATTCAGTTTACCCAATACATCTGGGTCTTAAACGGTCGCCATGCGAGAACATTTTCATTCGCCTCTCACGGTACACACAATCCTCAAATAAAAAGGCCTACTATTTATTAAACAATGTTAAGAATAAAATATGGCGAGCGAGGTGACTCACAAGGGAAGGGTTTCGGCTCGAACACGAATTTCGTATCCAAAATTTGTATACGGGTCCATCCTTACATCTCTGTAAAGCTCCCAAAAGCATTCGTTTGTGTAATGTGTGGTTTGTCTGTTAGAGCACTGTACAAGTTGAGGGGTGGGATGAGCACTGCACAAGTTAAGGAGATGGGACACCTTACCCGTAAGCCTAGCCTAGCCTAGAAGCTAGTGCGAGTGGTAAAATGTCTAAAGCCCATTTAAGAACATTTTTCTCCAACGTTCTGTCTGAAAATATTGCACCTTATCAAAAGTGTACACTGTTGTGTGATTCATTGAATGCGCACAAGAACACAACCTTAATAAATGAATCATTCCAAGGCTAGGACATGGGATGTATGATCATTCCACCTAAAAAAAAAAACTAAATATATCCAGACTCTGAATATCTATTTCCTTAGATAATACAAAATATATGCTCGGAGGATAACAGATTACATAAGGACTCTTGCTGGGAATCCAGAACTTAAATTGGGAAATCGAGTGTTTATAATGAAAATGCACTCTGTTATGCATAACCAATTGTCTGCTCTAGTATTCCACCCTATGCTTCAGTATTCCTGGCAGTCAGCCGGTTACGTGAATCCTGAACAAGTCCCGGACTTCAACAATGTAATTCAGGTGGCATTTGATTTTTCAGCACTGGAGTGTGGTTCAGAAGATTGTTCGGGTGTTGCTTCTGCGTGTTGTGCTTATTGCTCTGCTCCATGCTGTTTCATGCATTTTATAGAAAATCCTCATGTACATTTTTAAAGAAGTGTATTGACCAATACCAACCAAACAGAGAGTTACACAAATGAATGCTTTTACGGTCTTCATCATCATTGTAAGGCAAGCCTCTGTACAAATTTTTAACCAAAAATTCCTGTTCGAGGCGAAACCCTTCCCTTGTCAGTGGAAAAAACACTGGACTCGCATTTGGGAGGTCTCGTTTTCGCAAGCATCAATCTCTAAGGTTTGTATATGTTGGGCATATCTGCAGATGTATAGGGGTTTAACTGGCCGGTAGACAGCAGCAATCCTATGTGTTATTCCAAACAGACACTGGACAGCGTTATGACCTTGTAGTTACACAGTCTACAATAAAAAAGATAAAAAATATCAAGGAAAATTTATGTATAAAGGACGTACTTGTACTATGGCTTTATGTGACGATTTCAATTGCCATTCGCTAAAAGGTTGTAGAAATTTATCTCGCAGGTCGAAATGGCGACTGAACACTAACTTTCCTATTCTTTATCTGATAATTTATACGACTACCACCGTTCTTCATTCGCATGCGCTGCTATGCACGGTTATTTAGTAAGTCTATGGGTTAGCTTGCGGCTCGCTTTAACCACATCCGGAACTTCGTATCGTCGCCTGGTAGCTGCGTCACATCCGATACTACAGAATGACAAAGGAAATTTTTGGATAAGAATGGCTTGCCTCGCAGCCAGTCTGTCTTTGAAAACTACACGGACAGAGAATGTAAAAGAAAGCTTAAATACAAAATATAATAATAATAATAATAATAATAATAATAATAATAATAATAATAATAATTACTTACTTACAAATGGCTTTTAAGGAACCCGAAGGTTCATTGCCGCCCTCACATAAGCCCGCCATCGGTCCCTATCCTGTGCAAGATTAATCCAGTCTCTATCATCATAGCCCACCTCCCTCAAATCCATTTTAATATTATCCTCCCATCTACGTCTCGGCCTCCCTAAAGGTCTTTTTCCCTCCAGTCTCCCAACTAACACTCTATATGCATTTCTGGATTCGCCCATACGTGCTACATGCCCTGCCCATCTCAAACGTCTGGATTTTATGTTCCTAATTATGTCAGGTGAAGAATACAATGCGTGCAGTTCTGTGTTGTGTAACTTTCTCCATTCTCCTGTAACTTCATCCCGCTTAGCCCCAAATATTTTCCTAAGAACCTTATTCTCAAACACCCTTAACCTATGTTCTTCTCTCAGAGTGAGAGTCCAAGTTTCACAACCATACAGAACAACCGGTAATATAACTGTTTTATAAATTCTAACTTTTAGATTTTTGGACAGCAGACTGGATGATAAAAGCTTCTCAACCGAATAATAACACGCATTTCCCATATTTATTCTGCGTTTAATTTCCTCCCGAGTGTCATTTATATTTGTTACTGTTGCTCCAAGATATTTGAATTTTTCCACCTCTTCGAAGGATAAATCTCCAATTTTTATATTTCCATTTCGTACAATATTCTGGTCACGAGACATAATCATATACTTTGTCTTTTCAGGATTTACTTCCAAACCGATCACTTTACTTGCTTCAAGTAAAATTTCCGTGTTTTCCCTAACCGTTTGTGTATTTTCTCCTAACATATTCACGTCATCCGCATAGACAAGAAGCTGATGTAACCCGTTCAATTCCAAACCCTGCCTGTTATCCTGAACTTTTCTAATGGCATATTCTAGAGCGAAGTTAAAAAGTAAAGGTGATAGTGCATCTCCCTGCTTTAGCCCGCAGTGAATTGGAAAAGGATCAGATAGAAACTGACCTATACGGACTCTGCTGTATGTTTCACTGAGACACATTTTAATTAATCGAACTAGTTTCTTGGGAATACCAAATTCAATAAGAATATCATATAATACTTCCCTCTTAACCGAGTCATATGCCTTTTTGAAATCTATGAATAACTGATGTACTGTACCCTTATACTCCCATTTTTTCTCCATTATCTGTCGAATACAAAAACTCTGATCAATAGTCGATCTATTACGCCGAAAACCGCACTGGTGATCCCCAATAATTTCATCTACGTACGGAGTTAATCTTCTCAAAAGAATACTGGACAAAATTTTGTACGACGTCAACAAAAGTGATATTCCTGGAAAGTTACCACAGTTGGTTTTGTCCCCCTTTTTAAAAATAGGTAAAATTATGGACTCCTTCCATTGTTTTGGTACAATTTATTTTTCCCAAATAGCAAGTACAAGTTTATAAATTTCGCTATATAATGCACTTCCACCCTCTTGTATTAATTCTGCTGGAATTTGATCGATACCTGGAAACTTGTACTTTTTCAGATTTTCTATCGCAATTTAATAATAATAATAATAATAATAATAATAATAATAATAATAATAATAATAATAATAATAATAATAATGATAATAATAATAACAATAATCTTCCTTCTTTCTTCTTCCTATCACGTATTAAGCCTGGTGGCCTGTTACGATCTCACTCCATCGTTTCAGCGGACGGCCCAAAGATCTTGTTCCTAAAGGGCCGTAATAATAATAATAATAATAATAATAATAATAATAATAATAATAATAATAATAATAATAATAATAATAATAATAATAATGATAATAATAATAACAATAATCTTCCTTCTTTCTTCCTCCTCTCACGTATTAAGCTTGGTGGCCTGTTACGATCTCACTCCATCGTTTCAGCGGACGGCCCAAAGATCTTGTTCCTAAAGGGCCGTAATAATAATAATAATAATAATAATAATAATAATAATAATAATAATAATAATAATGATAATGATAATAATAATAACAATAATCTTCCTTCTTTCTTCCTCCTCTCACGTATTAAGCTTGGTGGCCAGTTGCGATCTCACTCCATCGTTTCAGCGGACGGCCCAAAGATTTTGTTCCTAAAGGGCCGTAATAATAATAATAATAATAATGATAATAATAATAACAATAATCTTCCTTCTTTCTTCCTCCTCTCACGTATTAAGCTTGGTGGCCTGTTACGATCTCACTCCATCGTGTCAGCGGACGGCCCAAAGATCTTGTTCCTAAAGGGCCGTAATAATAATAATAATAATAATAATAATAATAATAATAATAATAATAATAATGATAATGATAATAATAATAATAACAATAATCTTCCTTCTTTCTTCCTCCTCTCACGTATTAAGCTTGGTGGCCTGTTACGATCTCACTCCATCGTTTCAGCGGACGGCCCAAAGATCTTGTTCCTAAAGGGCCGTAATAATAATAATAATAATAATAATAATAATAATAATAATAATAATAATGATAATGATAATAATAATAACAATAATCTTCCTTCTTTCTTCCTCCTCTCACGTATTAAGCTTGGTGGCCTGTTACGATCTCACTCCATCGTTTCAGCGGACGGCCCAAAGATCTTGTTCCTAAAGGGCCGTAATAATAATAATAATAATAATAATAATAATGATAATAATAATAATAACAATAATCTTCCTTCTTTCTTCCTCCTCTCACGTATTAAGCTTGGTGGCCTGTTATGATCTCACTCCATCGTTTCAGCGGACGGCCCAAAGTTCTTGTCCTAAAGGGCCGTAATAATAATAATAATAATAATAATAATAATAATAATAATAATGATAATAATAACAATAATCTTCCTTCTTTCTTGCTCCTCTCACGTATTAAGCTTGGTGGCCTGTTACGATCTCACTCCATCGTTTCAGCGGACGGCCCAAAGATCTTGTTCCTAAAGGGCCGTAATAATAATAATAATAATAAAAATAATAATAATAATAATAATGATAATAATAATAACAATAATCTTCCTTCTTTCTTCCTCCTCTCACGTATTAAGCTTGGTGGCCTGTTACGATCTCACTCCATCGTTTCAGCGGACGGCCCAAAGATCTTGTTCCTAAAGGGCCGTAATAATAATAATAATAATAATAATAATAATAATAATAATAATAATAATAATGATAATAATAATAATAACAATAATCTTCCTTCTTTCTTCCTCCTCTCACGTATTAAGCTTGGTGGCCTGTTACGATCTCACTCCATCGTTTCAGCGGACGCCCCAAAGTTCTTGTTCCTAAAGGGCCGTAATAATAATAATAATAATAATAATAATAATAATAATAATAATAATGATAATAATAACGATAATCTTCCTTCTTTCTTGCTCCTCTCACGTATTAAGCTTGGTGGCCTGTTACGATCTCACTCCATCGTTTCAGCGGACGGCCCAAAGTTCTTGTTCCTAAAGGGCCGTAATAATAATAATAATAATAATAATAATAATAATAATAATAATAACAATAATCTTCCTTCTTTCTTGCTCCTCTCACGTATTAAGCTTGGTGGCCTGTTATGATCTCACGCCATCGTTTCAGCGGACGGCCCAAAGATCTTGTTCCTAAAGGGCCATAATAATAATAATAATAATAATAATAATAATAATAATAATAATAATAATAATAATAATAATAATAATAATAATCTTCTTCTTCTTTCTCTCAGTTTAACCTCTCCCTTTTAGGTTCTAATTACACGACCCACGCCACCCGGGTCTTACAGGGCCGCGACCTGTCGGGAGAGGAATTAATCTATGGATCACATATATACTTTTTTGACCACACAAGGACACTGAGGGCCTTCCCGGATGAGGGATCAGCTCAATGCCGGGGCCACCTCCGATACAACACAAACATTTAAGACATTACACAGCATTCACTCACACATATGAAAGGATTATGGGAAGGATCGCCGTCTATAGCCGGACTTTCAAGAGGTACAATCCCGGCATTTGCCTGGAAATAACTGAGGAAACCATGGAAAACCTCAGTTAGGATTGCCGGCCCCTGGGATCGAACCCCGGACCTCCCGAATGCAAGGCCAGCCCTCTACCACGCCGCTAGCCCGTTCGGTAATAATAATAATAATAATAATAATAATAATAATAATAATAATAATAATAATAATAATAATAATAATGGGTAATTGTTGCCAATACCAATTGCAAGGCACAAAAATCATAGCTGCATATTGTAGAACTACGTGTGGTGTGGTGCGAGAAATAAAGGAAAGAGGATACAAGATAACGAGAACACAAGGATAAGAAGGAAAATGTAAGGAGAAAAAGGGTAATACAAGGAGAACAAGGAAAGTCAAGGAGAACAAGGTGAATGCAAGAAGATAATAGGGAATACAAGGATAACTAGGGAAAGTAAAAAGCGAGAAGAACAAAGGGAATACAAGGAGAACAAGAGAAAGACAAGAAGATCAAGGGGAGAACATGGAGAACAAAGAGAACAAGGGGAATACAAGGAGGACCCCATCAGAATCGAACCCGCGATCTTCCGACTTGCAGACCAATGCCTTAATTGCGACGATATCCTCGATTGTAGAAAATATAATGTTCACATGTAGGCCTATATTCTTATATAGAACGAAAGCACTGAAAATTCTTCATAACACAAATTTTTTCACATTAAAATGAACTGGGTCAACTGAAGACTCAATTACCCATGCTGAGCGTGGGGGAAGGAGGAGCAAAAAAGCAGTGACCGCTTCCCGTGTTCTCCCCTAAAATACACATCTGAGGCTAATGGGCATTATATTGATCTGTAATTAGACACGTGTAAAATTTAAATATTGAATTGGCTGGATGTGAAACGTAGATTCTACTGTACAATTTATTACCAAACATCAGGAGTTGTACATAAAATACTTCTGGTAATTTTTCTAACGTAAACAGTGTTAGTCCTGCCCTGTAATGTCAACATTAGCGGCTGAATTACGATCTCTTGGACTGCGATAGACAATGGTTTCACAACTGATGAATAGGTCGTGATTTGTAAAGTTTTCGATAAGGTGCTTGAGTGTGCAATGAATTACACTAGACAAAAATTTGTTCTCATTATCTGTTGCATGAGATTTTTCAGTTGTTTCTATGTATTTTTTCACCAATCTGACATAAGTTTTAATGTCTATTCTATAGTTATATATCATTAGAAGTCGAAGTTGAGGCACAGTATCTCTTAAGTTATATACACACAGGATAGAACAGTATTTACAAAGCAACTGGCAAGGTAGTCCTCTGCCTCATACACATAACCATGTCAGCCGAATGGAGCTGTTGTAATGCGTAATACAGGCCCAGCAAGGGGGAAAAAGATATACCTACCTCCGCTTGAAGGGCAAACACAAATATTATGTTGGATAGAATACAATATATTATCGTTTCGCAGGTGTAAAAAAATAATATTTTTCTTAGGTCTATAAATAGTTTCTTCGAGAAATACTGTTTACAAAGGTACTGTGTAATACAATAATTATAAATAATAATAATAATAATAATAATAATAATAATAGTAATAATAATAATCATCATCATCATCACCATAATAATAATAACAATAATAATACATTAATTACAGTATAAGGAAAAGAAGAGACATAAATACAATAATTATAAAGAATAAGTCACAGAAATAAACTTGTATTTTTTTAATTGGGTTATTTTACGACGCTTTTTAACTGCTATGGTTATCTAGCGTGTGAATGATATGAAGGTGATAATGCCAATGAAATAACTCCAGGGTCCAGCGCCGAAAGTTACCCAGCATTTCCTCTTACTGTGTTGAGGGAAAACTTGTCTCAAAATAATAAAATTATTATAAAAAACGTTTAGATAACAATATATTTTATTAAATATAAATCTAACCCCTGTACGAGTAAAGCTCGTGTTCGGGGGAGGGGGAACTGAGCATGCAGTAGTTTAATATATTATTTCGAAGAAAGGAAGGTAATATTATACTTAAAATGAAAATAACTTGAGTACTGCATTTAGTATGAATTTAATATTAGTAAGAAGTCAGAATGAAAGTTTCTGGGTTAACTTGATAATAAAAGAGTAAACTGAGAACAAAAGAATTAAAATGAAATAGGCCTATCATCAAAATCATAAGATAATAATTAAAATATATCAGTCAAAAATATCATATTAATTTAAATAGAGCATTCTACATATTTCTTTTAATTTTATTTTCAAATTAAATGTTACAGTTTTTCAACATAGATGCTTCGAAAGCATGCCATTTTTAGTTGGTTATTTAACGACGCTGTATCAACTACGAGGTTATTTAGCGTCGATTAGATTGGTGATAGCGAGATAGTATTTTGCGAGATGAGGCCGAGGATTACGTAATTAGGGCTGTATATTTTTTTTCAGGAATTCTGACGCATGTTGTACCTCCAAATAAATTAATAAATGAATAAATAAATAAACAAATACACAAATAAATAAATAAATAAACAAATAAATAAGTAAATTAATAAATGAACAAATAAATAAACAAATAAATAAATACTTATTTACTTACTTACTTACTTACTTACTTACTGGCTTTTAAGGAACCCGCAGGTTCATTGCCGCCCTCACATAAGCCCGCCATTGGTCCCTATCCTGAGCAAGATTAATCCAGTCTCTATCATCATATCCCACCTCCCTCAAATCCATTTTTATTATCTTCCCATCTACGTCTCGGCATCCCCAAAGGTCCTTTTTCCCTCCGGCCTCCCAACTAACACTCTATATGCATTTCTGGATTCGCCCATACGTGCTACATGCCCTGCCCATCTCAGATGTCTGGATTTAATGTTCCTAATTATGTTAGGTGAAGAATACAATGCGTGCAGCTCTGCGTTGTGTAACTTTCTCCATTCTCCTGTAACTTCATCCCTCTTAGCCCCAAATATTTTCCTAAGAACCTTATTCTCAAATACCCTTAATCTCTGTTCCTCTCTCAAAGTGAGAGTCCAAGTTTCACAGCCATACAGAACAACCGGTAATATAACTGTTTTATAAATTCTAACTTTCAGATTTTTTGACAGCAGACTAGATGACAAAAGCTTCTCAACCGAATAATAACAGGCATTTCCCATATTTATTCTGCGTTTAATTTACTCCCGAGTGTCATTTATATTAAACAAATAAATAAATTAATTAATTAATTAATTAATAGGCTATACATACGTACGTACATACATACATGCATGCATGCATGCATACATACATACATACATACATACATACATGCATGCATGCATGCATGCATGCATGCATACATACATACATACATACATACATACATACATACATACATACATACATACACCAGATCTAGTGACAAAATCACCAACTTGGCAATACTGGTCCTAACACGAAGCAAAATGGAAGAGTTCACAACGCAATTAAAGATGGTGCTTTAAAAAAAAAGATAGTGGGTAGGACGTTGTAGATTAGGTGTTCGGAGAAGAGGACATACGTCATAAATGAACAACGACGGTTATTATTCTACAAGTCGTGGTTCTATGAATTCTCTCATGCAATCTGGTACTGCAAAACGTGCCAGTTATTGCGGACTTCTTCAGAGAGGAAACAGGTGAAATATGTCCCACCAAATAATTTTCTATAATGTTCAGTGTTCGTACATACAATGTAAAAAGTCGGTCTCGGTAGCGTAGTCGGTATAGCGCTGGCCTTCTGTGCTCGAGGTTGCGGGTTCGATCCCAGCCCAGGTCGATGACATTTAAATGTGCTTAAATACGACACACTTATGTCAGTAGATTTACTGGCATGTAAAAGAACTCCTGCAGGACAAAATTTCGGCACACCGGCGATGCTGATATAATCTCTGCAATTGCGAGCGTCGTTAAATAAACCATAATTTAATTTAAATTTTACAATGTAAAAAAGACATTTGGATAAATCATAATATGGAATTTGTAATGAAATCATATTCTGAGTTCTCACAAACAGAATACTGATAATTTCATAATTATATTAACGAAGAAGCAAATGATATTCAGAAAGGGAAGATCTAATAATGATAACATATTCATTACAATAAAATTGTAGAGAATGTGAAAAAAGGAACACAAGTATTATAGTGCCACCGGCGTAGCTCGGTCGGTTAAGGCGCTTGCCTGCCGATCTGGAGTTGCGCTCGGGCGCGGGTTCGATTCCCGCTTGGGCTGATTACCTGGTTGGGTTTTTTCCGAGGTTTTCCCCAACCGTAAGGCAAATGTCAGGTAATCTATGGCGAATCCTCGGCATCATCTCGCCAAATATTACCTCACTATCACCAATCCCATCGACGCTAAATAACCTCGTAGTTGATACAACGTCGTTAAATAACCAAGTAAAAAAAAAACAATTATTATTAAATACTTAGAAGGTCGAAATACAACATTGTTCATAGGTTAAGATTTAAAATAATGGAGATAATTATTACAGTTGTCTGAACACTATTTATTGATAAAATAATAAAATAAATAAAATTGGTTAGAAACCATACATGTTTCGGTGGCTGTGCTCCCCCATCATCAGTGGTTGTACCACGACTACGGTGTAGATGTTCTACCGCGTGTCGTATCTTTAAGAGTCCTCTTTAAATGTTCTACCGCGTGTCGTATCTTTAAGAGTCCTCTTTAAGATGTTCTACCGCGTGTCGTATCTTTAAGAGTCCTCTTTAAGATGTTCTACCGCGTGTCGTATCTTTAAGAGTCCTCTTTAAGATGTTCTACCGCGTGTCGTATCTTTAAGAGTCCTCTTTAAGATGTTCTACCGCGTGTCGTATCTTTAAGAGTCCTCTTTAAGATGTTCTACCGCGTGTCGTATCTTTAAGAGTCCTCTTTAAGATGTTCTACAGCGTGTCGTATCTTTAAGAGTCCTCTTTAAGATGTTCTACCGCGTGTCGTATCTTTAAGAGTCCTCTTTAAGATGTTCTACCGCGTGTCGTATCTTTAAGAGTCCTCTTTAAGATGTTCTACAGCGTGTCGTATCTTTAAGAGTCCTCTTTAAGATGTTCTACCGCGTGTCGTATCTTTAAGAGTCCTCTTTAAGATGTTCTACCGCGTGTCGTATCTTTAAGAGTCCTCTTTAAGATGTTCTACCGCGTGTCGTATCTTTAAGAGTCCTCTTTAAGATGTTCTACCGCGTGTCGTATCTTTAAGAGTCCTCTTTAAGATGTTCTACCGCGTGTCGTATCTTTAAGAGTCCTCTTTAAGATGTTCTACAGCGTGTCGTATCTTTAAGAGTCCTCTTTAAGATGTTCTACCGCGTGTCGTATCTTTAAGAGTCCTCTTTAAGATGTTCTACCGCGTGTCGTATCTTTAAGAGTCCTCTTTAAGATGTTCTACAGCGTGTCGTATCTTTAAGAGTCCTCTTTAAGATGTTCTACCGCGTGTCGTATCTTTAAGAGTCCTCTTTAAGATGTTCTACCGCGTGTCGTATCTTTAAGAGTCCTCTTTAAGATGTTCTACCGCGTGTCGTATCTTTAAGAGTCCTCTTTAAGATGTTCTACCGCGTGTCGTATCTTTAAGAGTCCTCTTTAAGATGTTCTACAGCGTGTCGTATCTTTAAGAGTCCTCTTTAAGATGTTCTACCGCGTGTCGTATCTTTAAGAGTCCTCTTTAAGATGTTCTACCGCGTGTCGTATCTTTAAGAGTCCTCTTTAAGATACGACACGCGGTAGAACATCTACACCGTAGTCGTGGTACAACCACTGATGATGGGGGAGCACAGCCCCCGAAACATGTATGGTTTCTAACCAATTTTATTTATTTTATTATTTTATCAATAAATATTGTTCAGACAACTGTAATAATTATCTCCATTATTTTAAATTTTAAATTTTAAACAATTATTATATTTTGTAGATTATGTTAAGGCATTCGGTAATGTTAAACGTGATTTACTATACTGAAATATATATTACAATTCCTCTATACTTAACCACTATTAATGAGTGACATACCCAGAGATGGAAGATCGCAATGAAATATGACGATATACAGGAAGTCGGCAACTCTGGATAAATAACCGCCGGCGTTAGACAGACTTCATGGCCTCGACCCAATATCACGAGCTGCATGGTTTTTCATTACAAATTTACACAAATATTCGTCTGACAAATTGTGTAAGAATTGGTAGCATTGCGGCTTCATGAATACATAACAAAAACATACAGTTATACTCCGAGTTACAATAATCTTGGACTTTTTAATTTGCCACCATTCTTCAAAGTATGAGACGCCTTCTTCGGAGTTAAGTCTCTTTACAACCGGTTTCTAATGATTGGCAACACTGTCGCCAGCTTGTTTACAAATACGATGTATTAGAATTTATGGCAATCTTATGCTTGTAAATCTTATGATTTATGATACACGAGGAAAGCTTGCCTAAGGGCCGATTGTATAAACCATTTAATCTTAGATCAGAGGTTAAATTGATCCTTGTTTCAGCTGAACTTGGAATTTTGTGTTGTATAAAGTCTAATCTGAGGTTAATTTGTCTCAAACTAAAGTCATCTTTGACTGAAGAAATTTCTCCGATTAAGTTAGATGATCCAAGTTCAGTTATTTCTTTTCTGTTTGAAATATACGAGTGACAGATTGTGCAAATAAAATATCCATTATTATTAATATTAATAGATATGTTAGGTACATTTATATATATTTCTTTCAATTTCTTGCCTTAATACACAAACATTCTTATATTTTATAAGGCTCTATCGTGTTCAGCAGTATCAAATAACATAACCTATAATTATATTATGTTTATAACAACCATTAATTATTAATGGATATGATAGGTAGATTCATAAATGTTCAATTAACTGTATTACTAAACGAAAATTGTCGTTTTATAAAGCTTTATTATGTTTAGCAATATCAAACACCATAACATGACAACAACTTGGAGAACAGTCTTCTTATTGTCCGCCATTATTTACATTGCACAAAAAAAACCAGTGTCTCCAACAGAGTGTTATACGGAAAGTCGCCAAAAAGTAGTTGTAAAGCCGCTAGATTTCTCATTATCAACAAAGAAGGATTAAATTTTGTCACTATGGGGTGCTAAAAAGATCACTAAATCCCTATTTAAGCAATATAAAAGTTAAAAGGAATTGTTGTTGAAAAAGAGTTAAAGTCGCTAGATTGGCAACGCTGAACAAACCTGTATAACATGGTCCGCGCATCACGTATTTCACCTGTTTATGTGATGTTGCCAAATCCTTTTCACGTGAACTTAGATTGCATTTGAACCAAGGTAATTTGATCGCAGAAAAGTTTTATACAATAGAAGAAGTGTCTGAACTCGGTTCACTTTTCGATCTTCGATCAAAGTTGATCTTTAGTCAGGGAGTTTTATACAATCGGGCCTAAGTGTACGAACCCGTTCCGGATCCAGCCCACGTCAAAGCCAACCAGCCAGTCATGATTAGAGCTAGGAATTTTTTAGGTGCTGCATTTTAATTTTTTTTTTCTAAAATGTCCAAATTGGCTTGTCTTGCAAAGACACAAGAAATAAACATTCCTGTGTTTTGGTTGCACCTTTTTTTTCAATGTCAGCACCTTTTGCCAACGTCAGCACCTTTTTGTACTTTTTCCCCCTTTCTTTGACTCCTTTACTGCATTTTATTCCTATAAAAATTGCAAAAAGAAATCCGAACGTGTGTGGCTTTAAAGTGCTTGTACCTACTGTTAAATACGCCATTTAGACAACTTAATCTGCTGTTTTACTGTTGATTTTTTAAATAAATGGACAAATCTAAAGCTTTCTGAATGTTTTTATTAAAATTTACTGTTTTCAGGGTGTTATTACATTATTTTCGCTTAAGTGCAGTTCTGTTTGATGAAAGCTTTCAAATTAGTTTGCGCTCAATGACTTCCTATTAGGCAAAAATCCACAAATTAGATTGTGCTTCATCCCACCATCGTTAGGCAAAAGCTATTGAATAGGAAGAAGAGGAATTTGAGCTTGATCCTTCATTGGCGAAAGATTAATTATTTTCCTCTCCTTGTCAGTATCATCCGCGCTACTGGCTGAAACCCAATCGTGGAACAGTGGGCTGAATTTTCACCAAAGAGGATGAAACTTAAGTTTATTCAAGGAATTTTGTTTCCTTATATGTAACGTAATTGGTTTCGGTACTGTTTGTAAAGCATATTTACATTTGAAATTAAGGCAACTTCTTTGCACCTTTTTTTACCAAACTTTTGCACCTAAAATTCTAGTAATGATAGATGAGGAGCAGAGGCAGAAGAGATGTGCCAAGTACGACGAAACAAAGAGCTGTTAAATGCAAGTAATGTGCTGTTGAGTTTAGATAGCTTGGCCAGTCATAGCATTCCGCGCAATAAAACAGGCAAGTCCATTTCAAACTATAGTGGAAAAGTTTTCCGGGCTATGAGGCCGTGGTCTGTTGGTTGTGTGATCAAACGTTTCGTTCACTGCTGCGGTGAACATCTTCAGTGGTGTATATTGCTGGTGCGGCTGGTTCCACTGCGCGTGCCGATTACAACTGAAGATGTGCAGCTCCTGTAGAGTTCACTTCTTTTCCTTGTGCAAGTGCGTATGTATACTAATTATTGCAAAAACATTAGTACCATAATGCAACCAATAAAGACACTGTAGTTCAATTGCTGATAAGTTAAATTTTTTCATATTCTTTCGTGATGCAAGAGTGTGGATTATAAAAGTGCTACGCATTAACAATAACAACTTAACATAATCTATATATACGAGTATAATTTGAACTGGTAATGGAAATTACGGGAAAACGGCTGAACGGATTTTAATAAATGGCCCCTCATTTTGAAGCTTGGAACCCAAAGTTTTTCGGAAAAGTAATAGTTTTCAGTGATATGTCAATTTTCCTACATGATTTTCCTATTTTCCAAAATCCATCTGTTGTCAGTTTTGAGAACTAATTTTATCGAATCATGGCCGACTTGATTGAATTTCAGAACAAAACACACACTACAATAAACAATAGGCTATTACACGAAGGCCATGACCTGCAGGATTGCCGACATATTTAGAGCTCAATTCAATTTGTTATTAAAAACTGATTCTGCAGTGTATAATAATTTTCTGAGTACAGCTGTGTATTGGATATTCAAATCTACGAAACTTGAGGTGGTTTGATGGTATTATTATCATTAGAAATTAAATATTATTATAGTTAATATCATGATGAGGCCGAGACGTAGATGGGAGGATAATATTAAAATGGATTTGAGGGAGGTAGGGTATGATGATAGAGACTGGATTAATCTTGCACAGGATAGGGACCGCTGGCAGGCTTATGTGAGGGCGGCAATGAACCTTCGGGTTTCTTAAAAGCCATTTGTAAGTAAGTAAGTAAGTAATCATGATGCATCTATTTTTCATTAATTGTACATAATATTGATGCTATATTGATGACATGAAAGTGAAACGTTTTGAGGTTATGTAAGTAAATGTAGAGAATATTTTAATTTAGATCTTCATTTATATAATTTACTGAGTGGCTGCTATATATAACTACAAAACTTAAGATAATAATATTGTTATTAAAAATCAAATATTTTTATACTTATTAACCCAGTCGGGTTGGGTCTTTTTCATATGCTTAATGGCGGTGTAGTGTAGATATTGATGTGTCATTGTCTTCAGTATTGGCTCGAGAGAGCGCAAAAAATTACAGTTCCTAAGGAAAATATATAAAAAGGTATTACTTACTGATAAAATAAGAGGCCTAGAAAATTTTGTAGTCTCCACATCATTTCAGCAAGATCTCTTAGTAGGATAAAATGATTTTACGCTCTACATTTCAAGTTCTACATGCAGTAGCTATACGAAAATGCTATTGTTCGAAAGCTTAGCAAACCTGACATTTTTTTAACTTTTGCCTACAATCCACAATGACCTCAAATAGTTACTGCTATCGTCCTGACGTTGATACTTGCGTTTTCGCGTTGAAACTCAAAAACTGAAGTTGGATAGGTTCAAGAGAAAGTATTTGGCCTAAAAAATCCATTCAGAGGGACTATGTTTCATTATTATGGAAGCAAATAACTATTAAAAAGACAAGTATTCTTCATTGAAAATAAATCTGAAAAATTTTTATTTGAACGTGTAACGAACTTAGTTTGCAGCAGCATTTGCTGCACAAGCCACTAGTAGACTACAAATCATGACGTTTTAGTTGGCATGGTAATATTTTACGGGACTGGTACAATAATGTGGCATATTATGAACGATTATTACTAACAATAATGCAACAAGTGGTTAATCATGATGATCATGGCATGGGTGAATGTTTTTCACGAGTGCCATAATAAGATTATTCACGAGTTGGATACAACGCTTTATCACATCTTAGCATTATAAATTGTAGGAAATAAATTATGAAAGCAATTCGAGATTCATAGATGACAAAAGCTTCTCAACCGAATAATAATAGGCATCTCCCATATTTATTCTGCGTTTAATTTTCTCCCGACTGTCATTTATATTTGTTACTGTTGCTCCAATACATTTAATTTTTCCACCTCTTCGAAGGATAAATTTCCAGTTTTATGTTTCTATTTCGTACAATATTCTGGTCACGAGACATAATTATATACTTTGTCTTTTCGGGATTTACTTCTAAACCTATCGCTTTACTTGCTTCAAGTAAAATTTCCGTGTTTTCCCTAATCGTTTGTGGATTTTCTCCTAACATATTCATGTCATCCGCATAGACAAGACTAGTGAAATCAAAGAATTAATTAACCAACGTGCGTCACAACGCTGTATCCTCAACCACCATCACAGCTAGAACATGGTAGTAGTATTGGGCAGCTCTGTAGGTTTTCTTTAAGACAGATCCAGGACACAAGTTGGTGTACAAAAAAAGAAAGTTTAGTCTATCTTCTTATCAGTACACATAGCATTATAAACAGGTTACTGTGACATTCAAAATCGTGCATAATAAGCTGTTTATGACAGGTTTGTTATATTACAGCATGCCATGAAGTGTGCGATAAAGTAACTATTTCGTGGTTTTCAAATAATATGATAGTACAAAGTACTATATTATGAAACCAGATTATGATGTTATATTTTATTGCAGGAGTAAAAGTTTACGGTTAGTTCAGTAATGTTTACGAATAAAATAAATTGTATAAGATTATAAACGTATTTCATAAGCTATTTTTGTATGACAGCATTACAAATTAATTAATAAAGAAATAACATGTAAGTTTATCGTTTATTTAACGACGCTCACAGCTGCAGTGTTTATATCAACGTCGTCAGAATTTTGTCCCGCAGGAGTTCTTTTACATGCCAGTAAATCTACTGACATAAGCCTGTCGCATTTAAACACACTTCCCAGACCGACCCGGGACAAATATATCTCAATTCATGCCACAGGGTACACCATTAAAATCCAGAACAATCCTGGGAAATTCAGAACGTCTGACAACCGTGCTTCCACCTCAAAATGTTAATCCTAAAGTAAATTCTTATTAATACTCGTACAATATGTTTTAAATGCGAGGAGATTTTCGTCCGCCATCTTCGTACACACACATACACAAAGACTAATTTAACCGTTAACCAACGGCAGCTGATTGACTGAGGCAAGTGAGGCCAGGCCTCAGACACTTGGCTTAACTGAAATCGAATTTTGTGTTTGTATATAATATATTAGTTATTTGAATGAAGCATATACCACTTCAGAAGTATTTGAAAATTTTGCGATGTATATAGATCCGTTTTGCAGTAAAATTTGTTCCTGAGATTAGGATCGCTCGTGCCAGGTCTGGCTTATGAATTTCGTATGTTTTCGCGGGCTTTGAGGTTGCTCTTGAAAAGCTGTAATTGAAGCACAAGTCGTCTGGCCTCGTGGCCTAGTCAGCTTTCACTCCTCCCATCAAGGGTGTAATGGGGTGGGAATAGCAGTGGTGACTTGTCTTTTTAAATAGGCCATAAATAACATAAAAATTCCCGCTCTTTGGCAGGCAGAGACCCACACTGTTCTCTCCCCTCATGTCACAGTTTATGACTTAAGTAAGGGTGCTGTACTATTGTACTTCGGAGTACAGTAATGAGTCTGGTGCAATGTTGTTATGTGTTTCGACGCTCTTTTTCGAGAAGAAATAGTATTGAAAGAAAGAAGTTTTAAATAAAGAGATACCGAGATACCTATGCCATCACTGATAATTTTTCTGACATATAATCTTACAACGCGAGTTTCTATTGCACCCTAGTATGGACAACATATATGGTTAAGTGGTAATGTGGTGCAAAATAAACTTTTCTGTTGGCCTTGTTCGTTGCTGTTAAAGGAAAAAAATAAAAAGAAAAGAAAGAAAGAAAGAAAGAAAGAAAGAAAGAAAGAAAGAAAGAAAGAAAGAAAGAAAGAAAGGAAAGTGTGTCTGAAGGCTTCAACGATCTGAAAAATATTTCCAGGGGAATTTCAATACATACTTCTTCAGCTGAGCTTAGTATGGGTTGTTTCATCACATTCAAACAATCACTGAAACAAACTCACAGCATAGAAACTTATTTGGTGAGTGACATTATTTTTCATTAATAATAATAATAATAATAATAATAATAATAATAATAATAATAATAATAATATAATAACAATAATAATTAATATCATGAATAAACATTTCCTATCGAAGATACTTAAACTAGTTGCATCTGGCCTCACCGAGGATTTCGATCACCGGCCGCTACTGCCGTTGACTTAAAAGAACGGTTGTGACGAACTCAATGGATAACCTGGTGATTTTAAGAGTGACTTGTTGAATCTAAGAAGCCATTGATGAGCTCATCGACAATTTAAGAAACGTACTACCTTTTGTTTTAATAGATCGCCAAGGGCACAAGGGAAATAACACGAGTATTCTAACAAGGAACAACCAATAATACTGACCGACTTAATATAAACAGTAGCATTCCGCAAAATATACAAATAGTGCGTGCTAGAGAGATGAAATGTAGTAATGTAAATAGTGTGTAGTACTGATGTAAACTGTTTAATCAAAAGCTTACATTCTATATAGGGAGCAGAACGTACAGTACAGTCACGGACAGGCAATTATTACTTCCAACAGGACAACGATTCTAAACATACTGCAGAAAATGTTCGTCTATGGATCGTCTACAACGCCCCTTATCAACTTCACACTCCTCCATAGTCACCAGACATTAACCCCATCGAACATCTTTGGGCTGAATTGGGGAGAAGAGTGCGTAAACACATCATTAATTGAAGGAGATGCTTCTGAAAAAGTGGCGAGAAATAAGGGCTGAAGTCACTGGTAAGCTTACTGGTTCCATGCAAAACAGGCTTAAGATGGTTATTCACAGAAAAGAGAAGTCAATGAAGTACTAAATGTGTGATCATTTTGACTGTGGAAGCAAAAAAAAAAAAAATCAAAATTGCACTGTGCTTATATTTGATTCCACCATTATCAGAGACAAAAGGAACAATTATTTTATTTTCTGTGTTAAAGTAGCTTTTATTTTTATCTCTAAAATATTATTTTATACTTATGGGAGTGGAGATTAATATATTTATTTTCAATTTCAGTGTTATAATATGTATAATAGAGTGAAATATAAATTTTTAAACCTGTATTCTGCAGATGTGCTTATGCTTCTGTACATGACTGTATACCACCGCCCCAAAAATGTTACACACAAACATATCTACTCAAAGTAAATATTTTCGTTATACATGTAGCTGGATGATGCGTTTGGATACATAAGAAATGTCCACCTCCCCCCCAGTCTCCGTGCCTATGTGAGTGAGAGCATATCCGAAAATTAACTGAAGAAAACTGGGATCACTCATCGATGCTACAAACAGCTACTTCATATTTATTCACAACATGTAATGCAGGTAGAACATAACACAACGTAGAGCTTCTATCTGACGCAGTTTTCCACTTTTTGTGGCGTGTTCGGTAGAATTACAGTAGCACAATTAAAAATGTGTAGAGGTAATTTCTCCAATTTAAAATATACACAAACAGAAAAGATCCAGTCAAAAATGTCCAAGTAAAGAAAAAGCAAATAGATCCAAAATGTAATACGTCCAATACACGAAAAGGTCCAATACGCAATAGGTCCGATATATAAAAATATCTAATACGTATGAAAGAGAATCGTGCACAACTGGTTACGAAAAATAGAAATGATAATTGCTACTGAAGGCCTGGCACTAAAGACAATATGGGAAGCTGTTCCGTCTCGCGCAGTAGTCCAATGTTCGGTTTAACGAATGTCCGAGTCTCACTCGGTTGGACGGCTCTGGATCATGAAAGACAGATAATATTGAGCCATCCAGGAGTTCCAAGAATCGTTGCAAGAACGCGATTATCATCGTGTACCTTTGAATTTATATTTCCTTCTCTCTCCCGATTGATTGATTGATTGATTGATTGATTTATTGATTGATTATTCATTCATTCGTTCAGCAATCCAGGTATTGCAACAGCACGCATCATGAAGCTACAATCATTGGAGGTTGAGAGCGCTTTAATTTTTGTTAATAACTTTTTATCAACAGTAATCTCACGAGAGGTTTTGATTTATCTACAGAAAATCAAAACTCGTGTGGGATTTAATTGACTATTACACGATTAGAAGAAAGTATATAAAGATTATAAGTAACAAAGTACTCCAATACAATAAAATATTAATTGACTTACAAAAATAAACCTGTCTTCAAATGTATTATTGCACCATTACGCTAGATGGCAGTTGTGCTAACTATGGAATCTTCATTGAACTCTGTAGACGGTTACTAGTCAAGAAAGCTTTGTTGATTCAGTTTCATTTTTATTAAGACAGTTGCATTCCACTTCAATTATCCGAATTCCAGTAATCAACGTCACTTGACAGATGATTTTCAATAAATCTTAATATTAAACAATCTCTGATACGTGACTATCCATAATATCATATAGCAGAAGCTATAACATAACCTAACTAATATACACAAGTGTTAGAAAAGTTTTAATTAACGACGACGACATAAAAAATAAACATGAATAATTTTAAAAGGAATAATTATTGAGTGTACAATTTTCAAATTTGAATGTGGTTGGTGGTTCAATTGATATTATATTGGACGTGTGCGTAATAGAAGTGGAACTAGTTGATTTAGGCCTACATGGTGTATTCAACTTATTCAGGATTTCAGAATGAATAATTTTAAAAGGAATAATTATTAAATGTACAATTTTCAAATTTGAATGTGGTTGGTGGTTCAATTGATGTTATATTGGACGTGTGCGTAATAGAAGTGGAACTCGTTGATTTAGGCCTACATGGTGTATTCAACCTATTCAGGATTTCCGAATGGTGCTCTTCATTTATTTGTAAATCGGATTTCAGAAGATGGATAGGTATGATCAGTGATTTTTATTAATTCTTGTTCTTGATGCCAATGCGAGTCATATTTGAAACTGCTGTGCATCGACTGGAGTGGTTTGTAATTGTATATATATTTTTGACGTCCAGACCAGCGCAGTTTCAAATGTTGGCAAACAAAGAAACAAATGCTAGGGACGCGATAAAATTAAACAAATGCTAGGGACGCGATAAAATTGTGCGATAAGCAGCCATGATTGGTCGAAATACGTCCTTTCGTATCGTTTTATTGGTCAAAAGTAGTATGACGTAGTAAGAGTGTAATAGTCTCTTTAAAATAATTTTGTTAATGAAATAATAATACATCCACTTAGAATAATTAAAAGACATACAGGCTATATTAACTACTCTTTCAGAGATAGCCTATGCATTTTGAATGTAAAGTATGAATGTTACAATAGTAAGTTTGTACTTATTTGCTCTTCTACTGTATTTTGTAAGTAATTGTAATTTATTTTATTCTTGTATTTGTTTACATGTCAGGTTTGAAGGGTTCAGAACCATAGTGGGCCAAGCGCCATTTATTAAAACCGTAGAAAACAAGGGTTAAAATATTTTTTTTATTTTTATTTAAATTTAAATATACAGAATAAAGAATATAATTATAAAAAAAACAAGATAAATAGAAATAAAATATAAAAACAAGATACAGTAGTATTAACAAAATTTGAGACCGAATGAGCAGCGCTCGTGCTCGGTCGCAGTTCAGATATAATATTAAAATAAAATAAAATAATAATAATAATAATAATAATAATAATAATAATAATATAAATAAATAAGTAAAATAAAATAGGAACTAAAATATAATTACAGCGACAATGGAATTATATAATATAATATTAACACTAGAGAAGAATAATATCGCACGTGAAAAGTAGGACTAATATATATTTCAAAATTATAGAATACAAATATAATATAGGTTGATTAATTCATACACGTAGGCTATAAATTTATTTAATCAACTTGAAGATATTAACACGTTTCTAATTTTCTTGTTATATGTTAGTGGGTTACATGTTAGAAGTTCTGGGTGTAATTTAGTTAAAGCATTGTACAACCGAGGGCCAAAATTTATGCTATGCTTTAGACCAGCAGATGTGAGACATTTAGGTTCTACTAATGTTGAATTAATATTTCGTCTTGTGTCATAATTGTGTGTCTGTAATACAAACTTATTACGATTTTTATGATAACATTTTAACAGTGTATACTTATAAATTTGTTCAATATTAAATACATTAAATTGAGAATAAATTAATTTAGTTGGATAATCGAAACGTTTCTTCAAACAAATTTTAATTATTCGTTTTTGTAGTAAATTTAACGGACTAAGATTAATTTTTGTACTTCCACCCCAAACAATTATACCATATTGAATGATAGACTGAATAATGGCCAAATAAACATTTCGTAGAACTCTAATGGGTAAGTAGCATCGAAGATTAACGAATTTATAAATTGTTTTACGAAGCCTCTTACAAAGATAAGTAATGTGATGAGGCCATTTTAAATTTTGATCAATAATGATACCCAGATATTTGACATACGTGGCTTCTTTCAATGGTGGACATTTACAACTTTTGGGATCTAAACAATTTTCACTGTGTATTATTAGTCTATATTCATCGCTAAATTTTAAATTTTGAACACTGGTAGCTGTTAACGAAAAAGGAACTAAAGTTGATTTAGATATATTTAAAGAAAGGAAGTTGGAATTAAGCCATTTTTAACAATGTTAGCACCTATATTAGCATTTCTATATGCTTCCTGCCAAGAAACCCCACTGAAAATAACTACTGTATCATCCGCGTATGAATATATAGATCCATTAAATTTTTCTAAATTTATATTTAGCAGATCATTAACATATATTAGAAATAAAATAGGTCCCAAAATTGTTCCTTGCGGTACACCTATATCAATATATTTGTATTCACTAAATTGATCTTCAATTTTGGTCATTTGCCTTCTATTACTAAAATATGATTGGAATAATTTTAAAACTATACCTCTAACTCCAATAGTATGTAGTTTGTCCAAAAGTAAATTATGACTGATAGTGTCAAAAGCTTTCCGTAGATCCAAGAAAATACCCAAACATTTGTTTTCGATATCTAGTTCATTGATAATTTTTCCAGTAACATTAATAAGAGCATCATCAGTAGAAATATTATTGCGGAAACCAAACTGATTTTTAGAGAGGATTTTATGTTTTTCTAAATAATTTATTAATCTATTCTTTAAACATTTTTCAAGCAATTTGGAAAATGTTGGAAGTAAAGATATAGGTCTATAGTTATTTAAATTATTTTTATCTCCAGATTTGTATATTGGAATTACTATGGCACATTTCAAAACATCTGGGAATATACCTTGCACAAAACATAAGTTAAAAATATGAACCATGGGTTTTAATATATATTTGATAATAATTTTGAAAGTATTATTCTTAATTCCATCTATACCAGGAGCAACATTATTTTTTAATTTCTTAACCAAAATAATAATTTCATCTTCAGTTACAGGGAAAAGAAACATGGAGGAAGCTAAATGTTCATCTTGTGTCTCATTTTGTAGAGAAGAGTTAAAATTTGACTTATTAATGTTAGAAGTAACTTTGTGTCCTATCTCTGAAAAATAATTATTAAATTCGTTTACAATCTCTTTTCTGCAATTTAATATTTCACCCTTATCGTTTTTTAACTCCTTGATTGGCTGTTTATTTTGTACATTTACATCTGTAGCTTCATTTATAACTTGCCAGAATTTTTTAGGTTCATTTTTGTATCTATCAAATTTGGATTCATAATATTTAATTTTCGTTTTTCGAATGATAAGAGTTAACATATTTCTATATGCTCTGTAGTAATTTTTAGTTGTACGTTACTTGGATTCTTTTTAACTTTTAAAGCAAGTTTGTCTCTTGTACGAATAGAATTAATAATGCCGGCCGTGAACCAGGGTTTTATTTTCTTGGATTTATTAGAAATTTTCTGATTACTGTTTATAATAGTATTTTTATCTATATACTTTATGATTAAATTGTAGAAAATTTGAAAACAGGCATTGGCATCATTACAATTATAGACCGATTCCCAGGTTTCTTTTAGAAAATCTGTAATCAAATCAGGATAATTAATTTGTTGCATATTTTGTGATGAGAGAATAACAGACGGCCTGGAATTGTATTCATTGTTAGACATTTTTAATAAACTAAAAACAATATAATGATCGGTAATAGCACTAGATAGAACGCCAGGTATGAAGCTATAATTATTTTGAGTTTTTAGAAATATATGGTCGATGCATGTGCCAGAAATTATTGAAGGCCTAGTGATGGCATTTAAATAATTTACAAAACCGTATTCATGGAGAGCATTCATATATTTACTGCCAATTAAATCTATACTATTTTCTAATATGTCTATGGAAACATATAGCAATTAATATAAAGTATTACACATTAAAACTAAATATGTCAATCTTCATTAAACTATGGTATTCACTTAACTTTGACCCTTGCTTTCTCCGTTTTAAATAAATGGCGCTTGGCCCACTTTGGCTCTCAACCCTTCATTTCATCTATGCATTACGCTCATCTCTTTTATTGTTAACGGTGTCCATTCGTTGATTTATATATTAGTTATGAAGAAAAACTGTATCAAAGTGTCCAATCAATTATAATCCTATTTCAAGCTAACACTTTTTTAATTAGGAAAAGTAAATTTCCTTCAATTGTTACTCTATTTGTGTAGTTAGAAAGAAGAGTCCAGGGGAAAAAGGGGGGATGTCCACTTTTAAACAGTTCTCAGGAAATCAATTTTAAAATTTGAAACTGTATCATTCCGAAAATAATACTGATAATTTAACCAGCAGTTATTCGGTAATTGAGAACTTTCTTCTCCTTTTCTAAGTGTAGAATGAATACACTTCAAATGAAGTATATAAGCGAATGGAAATCTGAATTTTGCCCCTTTTTCCCCTGGAATCTTTTATAATTTATCATCAGAGTTCCTGTATGATGAAGTGCGCTTGGTATTCTGTCCTATATATTTGTCATTCTGTCTAGCCAGCAAGACATCAGGCTTAAACGCTGAAGATCGGATATTCGGTTGGATGATCAAGCTTGTCGTTGTTCTGCGACCGGTCGAATATAAACCGGTTCTAAGCGCTGTTCTGCAGCTCTCTGATATGAAAGTCCAATATGCGACAATACACGTAAATATATGGCGTTTTATTGAACATCTGAAACAGCAACAAAGCGCCCCTTACCGCAACAATTGCCCCCTCCTTACCCACCTTAAACTATACATATACTCTTAGGACAAAAATTCACATTTTCTCCTTAATGTCTTTCAAAGTACAGTGACATGATTCTTGGGAGTAAACTGAGCAATTTATATTATTCAAACTTGAAAATCGAATTTGGGGGCCAAAAGAATTTTTCTGAAAAAAAAAATTAATAAAATTTTGGGCCGACATAGCTCCATTAGAAATTGACCTAGGGTAAAACTTATCTCGCCAAAATGATCCCTTACGTATGGAGAATGTTACAAACTAAAATTATCAATTATTTTGAATCATTCAAAATATATGTCACATTATATAAGCACTTTAAAAAATTATTTTTTTTTGGGGGGGGGGAGATAAAATAATTATAATCGATTGAAAATAACAATTTCAATTTACAACATAGCTACATGTTTAAGCTTCAATTTGGTACCTCAATGAAGTCTTTTACTCAATTTGAAATCAATTTTTTGTCCGTCGAGATGATAATAAATGATAGAAAATGTGAAATAGGAGAAAACGAACACTGAAGATGACGTAAGATATAAAAAGTATAGTGCGTTTATAGCCTATTATAAATGCCTAAATAATTATGAAATTATTAAGATAATGAGTACAAGTTATATATTTTTGAAAACTAGAAGAAATGAGCCTCCAGATTAAACGAAATTATTTACCAAAATTTTGAAGAAATCTAGCATTCCTAGAGTCGATATATACCTTTAAAAGACGTCTTTGCGTCTTTATGTTTCCGACACTGTGAACCGAAATAACCGTAGAATTTTAGAAAGTGAAAAACCATACCGTTTGTTACTTAACATGAGCGTACGAATAACAATTGAGAACTGAAAGTATGGTTTACCTTGACTTCAGAATCTCTTATCGGTCCATTCTTCTTCGAGGACACAACAACAGGTATGACTAACTTGAACATGCTGATAAACTACGTAATTCCTCGACTATCTACAAGAATACCGTTTGCAGCAAGATAGAGCCCGCCCGTAGTGGGACTATCTAGAATTCTAGACAATATTCCTCAACCAGTGGTACGCGTACCCCCTGGGGCCTGTTTCTCAAAACTTACGGACTAGTAATACTAGTCTGTACAGTAGTAATATTAGTTTATTTTACAAGTCTGTGTTTCTAGAAACTACAAGGGTAAAGTAGTAGTTACCAGTTCACAGACTAGTAATGTTGGTCGATTTCACTAGTTCATAAGTGATTCTGTTTCTCAAAATGCTAATCTAGTTGATTATACTAGTATTCAACAGGAATATTCCTACAAGACTCTAAAGACTGGTGATTTCTATATTATCAGTTACCAGTGGCAATCTTTCTCAGATAATCAAAACAAAATATTGTAGTTATTTTTTTAATATACGTGGTTTAAGTGATTCCGATTGAAGTAGTGAAGAAGTTGTTGTGAGAAGAGCTAAAACTATATCGAGAAAGAACAATTATTATTCCTTTACGGGAGCATTGTTTAAATATAATGAACGGTTTAAATAAAGTGCTGAAAAGCTTGGAGAGTTGTTAAATTATAGTGGGACCTGCCATGACAAGACAAACAAATAGGTTATCAGCAAAGCTTCAAATACAAATTGCTCTACAAATCGGGATGTTGATTATTTTCCAATGCCATCTGGTTTTTCTGCCCTAGACCAGCAACACATGCAGAATTTTTTTCCTAATAATCTAATACCAATTCATCAACTGCAGTAATTTTTGCTGGCTTTCCTCCTCCACTGCCAGTTCTTCTGCCATTGTCAACTTTAGCCTACAAATTAAATACAAAAGACACTAATTTATGAATAGATCAAACGTAAAACTGAAAAAAAAATATTAGCGAATTTTTCAAGTCATAAGTGGCATCCATGTCGCCAGTAGACCTACTAGCTACATAATGTGTTCATATTATGATACTGTGAACTTGAATTGGCACTCATCAAAGTTGCTTTCTTAATGTTGGGCCAGTAAGCGTCCCTAACGTATGCATAATCTTGTTCTGAGGTATCAGTTCCATAGCCTCACATATTACAAATTTTTTTGTCCGGTAGTTTACTTTATCATTTTTGTTACTATGCTTGAAAACGCACCGAATGATATATCCTTCGAGTCATTAATCATATTGAGTATAGTTAATTTGCTTTCAATTGATGGAATTTCAAGAGAAGAGAGAGGTAAGAACCAAAATACAAACAACTTAGCCTCCTAACCTCAAATAACAATACCTACCAATGACTATAAACAAATGAACTCAATCAGCTGACTAATGAAAGAGATCATGTGACTAGTGAAAAATTGTCACAAGTTACTAGACTGGTAAAATAGTTTGAGAAACAGAATCTACTAGAGCTGGTGAAATATACTCTGGTAACTAGTAACTGGTGAACTACTAAA